>NC_091805.1:2120000-2342500 GCF_041296235.1 Equus asinus | reverse complement strand
GCGTGCTCTCTCTCGGTCCCTGTGTTTCTCCTTGGTTCAGTCTTAAACAATACTAGAGGCTCCATGCCCGTGTCACAGAAAGGTCTGGCATTAGACGTTTTTGTTCCAGGTGCCCTCCTCTGCCACATGACCAGGGGTCAGGGCGTCCCCCTCTACAGACGGGGCATGCAGGCACAGGCCAGTGAGGGACGTGCCCGAGGTCCCACTGCCGGTTAGTGATGAGACCCGATCCCCCAGCACCCAAGGCAGGTTTTTCCGTGCCTCTTCTTGCGAAAGGGGTGAAGGGATGCTGACAGCCCAAACGCATTTAGCCAAATCCTGCACCTACAAGACATAAGGAAGGGTAATTCAGATTTATTGAGTATGGAACATTTCCAGGGATTTTAGAGGGGTTTCATATGTTTTAACTCAATTAGTAAAGCTATTTTGAACAAATAAAGCAGTCCATCAATGCTCACCCATACACGCCTAGTACACGCCTAGTGCATGCCCAACACACAGTAGTGCTCAATATATTTGTTCAGTGAAGTAAAAGTTTCAGGTTCTCAGGAGAAGCTCTCATTCTTTTCTTTTCTTTTTTCCAGGAAAACAAGAGCACCCAGGATGTTTTCCAAATCTATATGAAAACCTTAAGACGCGAGGCAGGGGCAAGAACACGTCTGCTTTGTGTCACCGAGACGGGTGCTGCTCTGCTAACCTTAAAGCAACTTCAACTGAGAAAAATACGGACAACAGAGAACATACAACACACAAGTTTGGAAAGGCAAATCCTAGCCCAGAAGCTGCCCTTCCACCATCTTCCACCCCTTCCCCAAGGCAGACACCACTCTTAGATCAAAGCACAATTTCCTGCTGATCCTGGACAGAGCCTGAATCCTCACACACCTTGCTCCAGGCAACTACCACTAATCCATCAGAACTGACACTCATGCTGAAATCTATTTGTCATCCCTGATAGGCTTAAAGGCTTTTTCTCTGTGGCCTAAGGGGGACCGGAGGACCAGCTCAAGCTGTTTGTACATCTCTCTGACTTTGCCAAGAGGACAGGAGGGGCACAATCTATAAAGCTGTTCTTTGGGACCAATCTGATTTGGTTTAAACTCCATTGAAAGAACTGTGGGCCTTGATTATAGAATCTCTGAATGGGTTCCTATGTGAGGCTGTGAAAGGTCTTAGATATCTTTATAAATAAACTAGATCCCCATTGGTCCAGAATTATTGGGCACAATCATGCCTGTGGAAAGGATTCAAAAAAAATACCCTCTAGAGATCATCTCTGGTCCTACTGTTGGATTTGCTCCCCAGCATCTCTGAAACAATTTATGTATGTTCAAAGGTTCAAAGAAATCTCTAGCTCAAAAATGTTGTAACAGAAATCGGAAAAACTTTTCCACGTACAATTATGGGATGTCATATGTGCATTTAAAAATATCTTCTAAAATATACATTTATAGCATATTAGAAATGTTTAAAAGGAATTTCTTTTGTCACCGTAACCTGTATAACCCTTGATATAATCCCACACAATAAGCCCTTAGAAAATACTATAATTCAATTTACTCCTAGAACCAATCAGCTAACTGACTAAAATTAAATCAAAATCTTATCTTTTCATTAATGCACATTCTGGAGGAAGACAGTCAGGACAGTAAACCATATGATTGTTAAACCACGTCTTGATTCACACTGTGTCAATCTTAAATACAATCATTCATGATTCTGAATTTCATCAAATTTTCCTGAGCAGGTATATACCTAGAAAAAGATGTTTTAATTAAAACTATTAACCAATATCAGCATGGCTCTACGCTAAAAGCTTGGCTTGGAATGGAAGCAAATTAACATAAGATGCCAATCTAGCAGGAGGAAAGGCATCCTAGGGGTTCTTGTCCAGAAGAGGAGCTGGAAGAATTCAAGTGATCCGCATCGATGAGCACAGGGTGGCGCTGCTATTGTATTCGTGTGAAGAGCCACCTTAAGCAGCGCCAACACTGAGACCAACAGGAAAGATGGGCCCCTGCGGAGGAACCCACCCCTACGGCAGAAGACCTTCGTTGGGGGAAAACAGAAAAAGGAGTCAACGGCGAGCTGTTTAGTTTTTTAAATACTATACATATCCAGTAAACTCCCTAGAATGTGAATACTCTCTGTGAACCCTGAGAAAGAAAAAATTGTACTTGGATATAAATTATACCAGGCATAAATCAAAAGTTTGTGAGGCCAACTATGTATCAGTAATATTTGCCATTTTGAACACTCAGTCCGTGCCAGGTGCTTTTCTCAGCACTTTTTACACATTAACCCCCACAACAATCCTGTGAGGTCAGCGCCCCATTTTACAGAGGAACAAACGGAGGCACAGGGAGCTTGCAGAACTTGCCCAAAGTCAGAGAGCGGCAGAGCAGGGATTAGAACTCAAAGTCCGAATCTTCCTCATCACGCTCTGCTCCTCTTACCGTGTTTATAGATTTGTGCTTTGTTCTGTTTCGGAAAGGAGGAGGAAAGGAACCACAATCTCTTCCTCTGCCTTTAAGCTGGGGTGGAAGGAAATTTTCCATCACAGTCTTCTAAAGTCAGACTAAACAACTGGATAATTCTGGTTTTCACAGATTTAAAGCAAAGATGGAACTAAGCCATCCAGATGTCATTTGGAAACTGTATAAATAGGACCTAGTTTTTAAAGAAATTGATTACATTTTAAATGTCTGAAGGAGGCGTGCTAGTCATGCAGGGATGAGGAGCCTTATGTAATTATTTTGAGGTTGGCTCAAAAAATGTACAGTCCTATTATAGGAAGAGAGACATAAAAAACAAATGATGTCGAAAGCCTAGAAGGTCAAGTACAAGGACCTGATGGCCCCTCCTTCCTGTATAATTGCAGATTCATTCTCCCGAGATGTTTTTACGTTGCATTGTTGCTCTGTTGTCTAACTCGTATCCTCTGGAAGCTTTTCTTTTGTCAAAAACCAATGCGTTAACATTTGACTGAATATGGCACTGTGAAATTTCCATAATGAAAATTCACACACATACACAGACACACTTCAGACGGGTATGGACCTCTACCATGAGAATTACCTGTTTATGTGGTTGGTTTACATATTATTAAACCACCCATCTGATCTCTAATGGCAGCCCTGCTGACACTGTCTGACCCAGTTTGACAATCTGGATAGAAATTGTAGGGTTGGCTGTTCAATGGCTGTGACTTTTAACAGCACTGCTTTTGGGCCTCAAATCAATTCTCTCTGTTTACAGACCATTTCACAGCCCTTTACCTGCAACATCACTTGTGTCAGTCTCATAAATACTTTGGTGTATATAATGCTTGAATTAGCATAATGGTTTAGGCTCTAAGCTCTCAGTCCAAAGAAGGACACGTCAACATGTTCTCTTCACTTAAGCAATTAAGAGGCATTATGCTGCTCCAGTGGAAATATCATCAAGGTTAAAGACAATCGCAAACAGCCCTCTCACCTTTTTATTCTAAGTCTAATAAATGAGGCATAGAAATTGAAATGTTAGTAAACAGTCCTACCTGAAGCTCTTTTTGGATCATGCTTAATCAGACCCCCATTCACCAGACGTTTCCAATGGATTCAGAAATGTGTATATTGAATCGTTCATTTAATGCAAGAAAATGGAGTTTGCTGATTTTACTTCAAAGCCAGAGTGAGCCCTAATTTATTTTTGCCAGATTTTTTAATTTCCAGTATCCAATTCCGTAAAAAATATTTCTATACTTTTATTATTTAGTGTGACAAAAGTTACGTTTCTAAAGGTGATAATGTTTTTGCCGTGACTTTAAAACAAAGGGATATTTCTAAGGTCTTTCTATATTTTTTTCTCTTTAGACTTTTTAAAAATTAGCTTTATTGAGGTATAATTTGCATACAACAAAATTCTACTTAAGTATAGACTGTGATGAGTTTTGGCAAATGTACACAGTTGCGTGATGACCATGACCATGAAGATGGAGACTATTCCGTGACCTTGCGGTAATCCTTTTCCCCACCCTACTAACCAATGATCTGCTTTTGATCACTAGCTTTGTCTTTTCTAGAATTTCACATAAACAGAATCAGATGGCATCTAGTCTTTTGTGTCTGGCGTCCCCTCTTTGTAGCTTGTCCTCTGCGTATCAGCAGTGAGGTCATGTGGGAAACAACATGGGGGAATTCTGGCTCCACCACTTCTAGCTCCACGACCTTGAGCAAGTTACTTAAATCCTCTGGGCCTTAGTTCCCTCTTCCGTAGAATGGAGGTAACACCCCCACGGGGTCCATGTCGGGTGTAAACTCAGGGATGGCACCTAGAAAGTGCTCAGTAAGTGCTGCTTCCTTAGATCGGTCAGGCTCCCTCGAGCCGCCTACTTCTTTGCTCGCTGTACACAGCTCTCACGGCTATGACTGAATCTAGTGTCTACAAAAGGCACAAGGGGGCTTCTTTAGGGTTTAGCAATCTTCTGTATCTTGATTGTAATGCTAATTACACAACTGTATACATTTGTCAAAACTCATCAAACTGTTCACTTAAAATTGAATTTTATGATATGGAAACTATATTACAATAAAGCTCATTTCTTTCATCTAAAAATAATAAAGAAATAGAGAAAGACTTTGGAAATGTCTCTTGGTCTAAAAGTCACACGTGATGAGAGAGACCCTCGACTCAGGGCTTCATCAGCCGAGCTTGCTGCCTCAGTCAAATGAGGGAGGCATTCAAAGCCTTTCTGAAGAACAGCACGTTTGACACCACCAGCAAAAGCCTACAAGCAGCAAATGCCGTCTTCACAAACCGCTGTCTTTGTGCTGACTCTGAAGTTTAAGAAAGCAGTTGTGCAACGAGAGAGTAAAAGTGGTGTAAGAGAAAGACGTGTGTGTGTGTGTGTGTGTGTGTGTCTGTGTGTCTGCGAAAGAGATAAAAGGTAGGTAAATGACCTTGTGTTCTGGCCACCTTGAACTACCAGCTTCAAAATGTCATCAACAGCTTATTGCAGAAAAAGAAAACCTGAGCTCAAAGCAGTTCCTGGAAGCCTCGCTTCCTCTGGGACACCTTCCGCCTCCCAGTACTGCGCTCGTCCCCAGGCTGAGTCGGGTGCCCTTCTCTGTCACAGCAGTTCCCACACTGCATTTCAACTCTTGGTGTACGTGTCTATCCTCTCCCTGATATTGTGCCATCCTTGAAGATAAGTACTTTTTTTGTATCTTTATATTCCCAACACCCTGAACAGCCCTTAGCAGGGGATCAGTAAAAGTTTGACGAATAAATGAGGTCTTAACCACATTACCTCCATTCATAATATTACAAAAAAACATATACCCCTTTTAGTAGGCTTTAATAGTGATTTGGGTCCAATTTTTATGAGGATCTGAAGTAATAAGGGAGCCACTAAAAGGCATGAAAAAATAACCACAAAGGAGAAGATAGGAGTCTGGCGGGAGGAACCCTCTCACTCCTAATTGCTAAGAGAAGTGTCATTTTTTTAAACCTATTTTATTGGTGTCATATTGGCTTACAACGTTGTGTAAATTTCAGGTGTCCATCACTATATTTCAGTTTCTGTATAGACTGAATCGTGTTCACCAGCAACAGTCCAGTTTTTATCTGTCACCATATCTATGCGCCCCTTTACCCCTTTCAGCTTCCCCAAACCCCTCCTCCTCTGGTAACCACCAATCTATTCTCCTTATCTATGTGTTTGTTGGTTTATCCTCCACATATGAGTGAAATCATATGGCGTTTGTCTCTCTCTGTCTGACTTATTTCACTCAGCATAATACCCTCAAGGTCCATCCATGTTGTCATA
This sequence comes from Equus asinus, assembly GCF_041296235.1. Taxonomy (NCBI): domain Eukaryota; kingdom Metazoa; phylum Chordata; class Mammalia; order Perissodactyla; family Equidae; genus Equus; species Equus asinus. The sequence continues at coordinate 2,336,691 of NC_091805.1, read as the reverse complement.
AATGGCACAATTTTGTCTTTTTTATGGCTGAGTGGTATTCTATTACATATATACCACATCTTCTTTCTCCATTCATCCATTGACGGGCACTTGGGTTGCTTCCACATCTTGGTTATTGTGAATAATGCTGCGACCAACATAGGGTGCATAAACCTTTTTGAATTATTGATTTCATGTTCTTTGGATAAATACCTGAAACCATAAAATTCCTGAAAAAAAAATATAGGCAGTACACTCTTTGATATCAGTATCTATTTGAATACCATGTCTACTCAGGCAATGGAAACAAAAGAAAAAATAAACAAATGGGACTACACCAGACTAAAAAGCTCATGAAAGACAGACGAGCCATCAATGAAACAAAAACAACCCACCAACTGGAAGAAAATATTTGCAAATCATACATTTGATGAGGGGTTAATTTCCAAAACGTATAAAGAACTCATACAACTCAACAACAAAAAAATGAACAGCCAATCAAAAAATGGGCAAAGGATATGAACCAACATTTTTCCAAAGAAGATATACAGATGGCCAACAGGCACATGAAAAGATGCTCACCATCTTTTCAACAGCAACTAATTATTAGGGAAATGCAAATCAAAACCACAATGAGATATCACCTTACACCCATCAGAATGGCTATTATTAAGAAGACAAGAAACAACAAGTGTTGGAGAGGATGTGGAGAGAAGGGAACCCTCATACACCGCTGGTGGGAATGCAAACTTGTGCAGCCACTGTGGAAAACAGTATGGAGATTCCTCAAAAAATTAAAAACAGAAATATCGTACAATCCAGCTATCCTGCTACTGAATATTTACCCAAAGAGAAAAGTCGTTTGTCCTTCACTCCCAGAGACCCTGGTTTGGGCAAACATGTCCCTTAGGAGTTCTGAGTCCAGAACCCGAGGAACTGGGTTAGATTCCAGCCCTGCCAAACTTGTGCAACCTCGGACTAGTCACTAAACCTCCCTGAGCTTCAGGTGCCCTGCGACCTCGTGTCTCATCTGTAAAATAGAGGAAATAATAATGATGTCTCCTGCACAGGGTTCTGTGGAATTAAATGAGATGGTGTGTACACAGCACGCAGCACAGAGCCTGGCACACTGTGGACATGCACAGAATGTTTATTTTCCAGCATGTTTCAAGGTGCAGACTCTGGAGTCCAACAGGTTAGATTTGAATTTCAAATCATTCCAATTCAGCCACCAGTGCCTTTGTGAACCTAGACAGATTACTTATAACCTCAGGTTCCCCAAATGCAAAGTGAGGATAATAGCAGCACCCCCCATAGGGTTATTTTGAGGATTAAATGAGATAAAGAGTTCGGCATTGTGACTGGCACAGAGTAAGCAGTCCATAGAGGTGAGTTATGATCCTCATCTGACAGGATCAGCTCTACTGTAACCATATGAGTGCTGCTCCTCAGCAAGAAGGTTTGAGGTCAGACGACCTGGGTTCTAAATCCGTCTTTGCCAACCTCCTAATTGTGTACAAGACACCTCATCCCCCTCAATCTGTTTCCACCTGTAACATGGAGATGATAATCCTCACTTCACTGGCTTCTTGTGAAGATTAAATGAGACCATATGTAGAAACGTGCCTCATGTGTAACAGGTCTCTGTTGAATGAATTTTAGTTTCCAGCCCACTTACCCTCTCCTTTCTACCCATCCAGACATCTTCTGCTCTTCAAGACATACCTAAAAATCCCACCTCATTCTGGAGGCTGTCTCATGCTGACCCATCTTGATCTCACAAATGTATTAGCTACTGTTCTTATTCTGCTGATTCTGTAAATTAGTCTTGACTCTCCACCTGGACCAATTAATCTTGACCTCTTCTGAGTCATGGACCCCTCTGATAATCAGATATTTCATTGACTCAAAGGTATTCACATACGCATGAAAATCTGCAAATAATTCCAAGATGCTAACATCCCCTAAAACCTCTGAGGGCAGTGACAGTGTGGTCCTCTTTGTGTCTTCCAGGGCTGAGGATGCAGAAGGTGTTAGTAAAGCCTGGGTGATGGATTGATCAACCTTCTGCCTCAGAAGGTAAGTGGTGGCAGCACTGCACAGAAAGGGGCAGGATGCTCACCTGGGCAGAGAGCGAGAAGCTCTTTATAGTGTCTCTAACTTTTCCAAAGCAAAGCAACTGGAAGCTTCATTCTGACCTAAGGATGGGACACAAATATTGGAGCAATAAATAGAAATATGGAAAAGTAACCACGAAAATCTTCCATTCCTGCACCTCTGATGTGTCCAGTCCACAGAAGCCAAAAGGGTCCCTCTCCTCTCATCTTCAGACTCAGGTCACAGTTTTTCCCTTGGCTTTGCAGCTTCTCATTCCCCCCGTAAGGCCTGGTTGCTTAGTTTGACTGTTTTTTTTACTTAATGGCCTTTGGGTTTGCAATAAAACAGTTCATTTTTATCCCTGCTCATGAAAAATTCTTCAATTTTGGTTTTCCTGTCTGTCATCCTTGATCCTACAAGAGAGGTGCCACATATGGGATGTAAGCAGAAAGAGCCCCGACCTGAATTCTCGCATGGCTCTGAGTAATGGCTGTGTGACCTTGGGCAAATCACCTGTCTTTGTGGCCTCAGTTTCCTTCTTCATAAAACTTGGCCATCTCCCCCATCTCTAACCCTCCATGATTCTGAGACATTGCAATGACTCATGTTTGGAACTAAAGGATTTTCTAAAAGCTTCACTGTCATCCATGAAAAATGTATGGAGAATGGCTGGGAGGGATGGGTTTTAATGGCTCACTTACTAGATTAAGTGAGAGTTGTCATATTTACCATACAAAGTTTTCTAAACCATCCTAGAAAACACACTTAACCCTAGACAACAATAAATATAAGCTTTATTTCTTTGACAATTCAAAAATCTTATGGATCTTGTATCCAGTTTTCAAAGTTACAAAAGAAAAACGCAAAGTGGGATCTGAGTCATCAGACCATCTTCTGTACCTCCTGCTACGCATCTGTACAGCAGTGCCAACAAAGAAAGCAAAGGGCACAGTCAAAGCTGTCCTTGCTGTGCTGACTCTTCTGGCAGAAAATTATCATCCAAACATCTTAACATTCTGATATTCTAGTAACAAGACCGGCCTACCACAAAACCTGGAAGCAGGTGAATAGCCATTTTCTACTTTTATTCTGCCTACTCGGACTATGCAAGAGGAAAAAAAGATGACAAATAGCCCGAGAGAATTTCTTGACATCGTGCTTAACTGAAATTTCAAAATAAATCAGTTGGGCTCATTTTTAAAGACCTACAAGTAAATTATCATTGGGTCGTTTTGTTCTGTTCCCAACTGGGTTTCTGAGGGGCTGGTGGTGAGATACAACAGAGCTGAAAATGGGCCACAGTCTGCAAACATTGCCGCGTGGTTTGATTTAGTCTAAGTCTCATGTAATAACTTTCTTTGAAGTGTGGGTTGAGGAGCAGGTTAGAAGCCCGAGGCCACAAGCTCATCTTGCTCTTGTTACAACTCCGATGCCCTGAAGTCCCCGCACTATATATCAGAGGCCTGGCATGGGAGTCCCTGGCTGATCAAGAGTGGAGCCCTCATTCGCTGCGCAGCACAGCGACCGCGAGACAAACAACAACAGGGTTGTGTTTGCCTGGGAAATCCATTCAATAAAAGGACGCAGGTGGGTCTTCGAGGAGCCTCTGAGCCGCAGGAAGGCTGACACTGATCTCAGGGAAGGAAAGAGGTCCACCTGGTAGAAGGGGGACAGTTCCCCCAACTGAGGGAGAGCAGGGCATGGCTGCCGATCGCTGGCTGGCCTCCGTCCTTCTCCAGCTTTGGGAAGTGCTCCTTCTCCGCGGATCCTCTGACCTGAGAAAATCTTAAGGCACCTCCCGGCTCCTCTTTGGCCTGATTTTTCTTTGGCAGAGGAGGGGGCTGGATGAGTGATCTCTTAGGCCACATCTGACTCTGACATCCGATGATTCTGACCCCACGACAGTCTTATAGCTCCCGAGGGACTAACTTTCTTCCTTCCATGGGTCAGACACTTTCCAGTAGCCTGCGTTAGACCCTTACAGCTGAATTGGACCAAAGATGATTCTAGGATATAATAATACCTACACAGTTCCATAGAATTGTAAAATGATTTTACATATAATATTTCATTGGATCCTTAAAAAAAAAACCTTGAGGAAGAAAAGGGTATTATTCTCCTCATTTCATAGAGGATGGAAGCTATGCTAAGGGAGGTTAAGTCAAACCTGCCAAGGTGAAAAGGGTTCTACAGACCCGGGCCACATCTGAAAAAACTCCAAAAGCAAGTCATCTGAAAAAACTCCAAATGCAAGTTTCTCAGGCCGGACGCAGTGCACACACCCAGTAGAAAAGATGTGAGGGGCATCAGATGGCAGCAGTGAGCATTCTGGGAACGTAAGTCTGACTCAGGCACGTTGGAGCCGCTAACGTGAATTCCGTGTAGGAGAAGAGGAAACAGTTCAGGGAGCGAGACAGAGGCTGGAACTGATCTTCACCGCCAGGACGCAGATTCTCGGCCTGACTCTAGGGCACAAGGATCGTTCTTCGACTCCTCACGCAGTGCGTTGAAAGGAGAACAGAGGGCTGGGGGTGGAACTGATCTTAGGTAGCTGGTGGAAGTCACCAGTTCAAGCCAAGGACACTGGTGGAGGGCTGGGGGGAAGTGACAATTTGGGCACTGAGCACCAACTTTATGCCAAGCCCTCAACAGAGCTACGGCTGTTGCTTACAACTTATATCGTCTTCTATCTCAGCCTTGAAGGAGTCCTGTGGTGAGTTAGGGAGCCTGTAAAAATCCTACAGGTAGGATGAAACAAACAGGGTCCGTAACACGGAGGAGGTGTTACCACACACAGGCACACGCACACACACACACTCAGAAGGTAAGGCCTTCCTCTGGGGTCTTAATGAAAGAATGGCCGTTCTTGGGGGTGGAGGCCTCCCCATCCTAGTGCAGGGCCTGCCAGAGCAGAGGAAGCACTCCAACGACTAGAAGCAAAATGAATGACAACAGTGTCAGCAACAGTGTGGCATGGAGCCACCCAAGAGTGACAAACCCCAGAGATACACCCGAGTCAGCTCCCATCACCGGGAGTGACAGCAGGGCCGCGGCAGCAACAGCAGAGGCCGGGGCAGCCAAGTGTGGGGCCACATCACCTGCTGCAGCAGAACCACCACGAGTTAAAGCTCCTCCGGGATCAGGAAAAGGTCAGACAAGAAAGGAACGTGGACAGATGAAGGTGAAGAAGGGATGCAACTAGAGGTAAGGAAAGCTCATCGAATTTGCAGATGACACAAAACTAAAAGCGTGCTTAATATGACCCTTTTGAGTCTCGGATCAGTAACATTTCATCACAGACAAACTCTGGGTCTACAAACCCAAGGAGGTGAACGTGAACAGGAACTTGCGTAGAGACCTGCACGCACATTCTGAACTGAGCTGGACGGGACTGACAGGGTAAGAACGAGACGGGACAGGCTAAGAAAGACTTAGCTTGGGGGTTTTGGTGACCAGAAACTCAGCAGGTGCCGATGATGTGGCTGCTAAAAGAAACTAAGAACCTCACAGGCTACAGTGATGAAAATACATGTCCGGACCACTGGGCTTTCGTGGCCAGACCACACGTGCAGTATTATGATGGCGATTGGTGTCGCATCTGCAGAGGAACCCTGATATTTTGTGCTTGTCCTCAGGACCAGGACCAAGATGATAAGGGGTCCAGAAACCATGTCCCACAAGGGGCAGCTGGCACTGAGGACACCTCAGAGATCCAAAAGTGATCATTAATTCCTGAGTGAGACCTCTTCTTGAGAAGGAATCACACATGTGTGGCCTTATGGGATAGCACCAGAACCAAAGAACAGAAGGCCAGTGTTGGCTCCGTGCAGAGTAGGACTTTCTAACAGAGCTGTTCCCAGGCGGGAGGAGCTGCCCTCGGCAGTGGCGAAATCCCCATCACTGCAAGTGACTTCCAGTGGAGGCCAGATGATCTTCTGTCTGCGATACTACCGAAATGGTCCTGCACGAGGCAGAGGCTTGGGCCAAACGGCCTCTGACACTCCCTGCAGCATTCAGAGACCAGGTCCGGGTTCTCTGCCTTGGAAACCAACCATTCAGTCCTGGAGGTGAGACCCCAAAGGGACCCTGCTCTACCCTGGGCCTGTGGGGTACAGAGTCTCGCCACAGCTCTGCTCTCAGAATGCCCCTTCTCAGCAAATGATGAGGTTCCAAATTATTTAGGATCTGGGGATAAGAAATGTACTTTTATGAAGCAAACAGGTGTTTGCCTTCCTCTTGCCCTCTAAATGCAATCAATCAAATTCGTTTTGGGGCCGGCCCTGTGGCCAAGTGGTTAAGTTCACATGCTCCACTTCACTGGCTGGGGTTTGCCAGTTCAGATCCTGGGCACGGACCTACACACCGCTCATCAAGCCATGCTGTGGCGGCGTCCCACACGGAAGAGCTAGAACGACCTACAACTAGGATGTACGACTATGTGCCGGGGTTTTGGGGAGAAAAAAATTCGTTTTGCTAAGTTTTGAAAGTGTCCGAAAAGCCCTCTCTTCTTCCTCACCTCCAGGAACTCTGCCTTCCTTCAGGCCATCATCATCTCCCCCTCCCCTGGGACTTTTTCAATAGCATCCTAGGTAGGCTCCTTCCCTCCACTCGTATCTTCTTCAATAGACGGTCGTTTTTAGAGCCAGGCTTCCGTTTTGAATAGCTCCTCACTGACCACATGGGATAGTACCAGCTCTTAATGTTGCATGGAAAGCCCTGCAGCCTCATGTTCTGTGACCTCCCACACACGCCAGCCCCCCTACACACACACACGCACACGCACGTGGGCTTTGTACTTCAATAGCACCACACTCTCTGTAACTTTCTGCCCACACCATGCTGTGTCACATCTTTGTGCCTTTGCACGTGCTGTCCCCTCTATCGGAAATACCTTCGCCTTCTCCAGTCCCCACCCTACTCACCAGAATTACTCCTATTTATACTTTTTCATACATCAAAGATTTGCTCGGGCATAACCTTTTAGGAAGCCTTCTTTTAAGCTCCCCAACTCACACCATCTCCCAAACTTCATCTCTCCTTCCCATTGGCCACCTCCGTACCCTTGGACATGGCTCAATTACAGCGTGTATTACACTGCATCGAAATGCAATTATTTCCACGTCTGTCTTCGCCACTGTTCTTGGGTTTCTTAAAGGCTGAACGAAGTACTATTCGTCTACAAATGCCTAGCACTCGGCCCAGTGCTGAGCACACAGTACACCCCGGTGTTTGTTGAACTGACCTGACAAAGGTGTCTTCATGGACACGTGTATCCTCTGCTGTGATACAGAACTCCGTGTTATGCAGCAGATGAGCACCAAGTTCTACAGTGGAAAACAAGGTTAAACATTGAAAACTCCCAGTCACTTTAAGTGAAAAGGTCCCAGGGCCAAGAACAAAGCCTTAGAAGGGAAGGAGGGGAGATTTTAACCTGTGCATTTCTATCACCCTCATTGCTTTGTCTTGAAAAGCCTTAATCAGGAAGCCGGTTGCGAAGAACACTGGATCTCTGGTCTTGGTGTTCCAAAAGGGAGATTCTCAACTCAGAAGCTAAACCACTCATTTTACTCAACAAAAACTCACTGAGTGTGTACAAAGCATGGCGTTAAGCACTACGGTCATCCAAAAGGGGTATTTTGAGGCTAAAGTGAAATAGAAAAGAGCTTTACTCTATAGAGTCATAGGGTCAGTAACATGGCCAAGAAGACCGTGTCCGTAGTTATCCTACACCACACACAAGGACAACCTTACAACCGGAATAAAATAATCCTTTGCATTTACTGAGTGCTCATTCATTACGTGCTAGGAACTACTCCAAGCCCTTCATTCATTCATTTGACAAATACGTACTGAGGTCTAATGTGGGATCAGCACTGTTCTAGGTGCCAGGAAACCCACAGCAGACTAAACCCACAAAAACCCATTCTCTAGGAGTCTACATTCTGTAGGGGAGACACAATAAACAAACAAAACATATAGAAGGCCAGATGATGGTAAGTGCCTTGGAGAAACGTAAAAGAGAGACTGGAGATAAGAAGAGCTGGATAGGACAGACGTGGAGTGGGGTGGCAGTCTCACTGAGGTGTCAGGGAGGACATCAATGAGCAGGTGACATGTGAGCAAACACCTGAAGAAGGCCAGGGAACGAGCCATGAGAACATCTTGGGGACGGGAGGGCCAGGCAGAGGGCAAGGCAAGTACAGAGAGGAGGCCAGGGACCGGAACACAGAGGGCCCTGTGGGCCATTGTGAGGACTTCGGTTTCTGCACTGAGTGACAGGGGACACCATCGGAGGGTTTTGACCGATTTTTAAATCACTCTGTTTGTTATGTTGAGAACAGTCTGCAGGAGGGCAAGGGCTGAAGTACAGAGGCTACTGCAACAGTCCAGGTGGGAACAGCCAGAGGCTGGGGACAGGACACAAGCATGGGGTGTAGAGGAGAGACTGGTTCCTAGAAATATATTTAAGTAGAGATGGCAGGACTTGTTGATGGAATTGCTACAAGGTGTGAGAAAGAGAGAGAAGAGTCAAGGACGATTTCAAGGCTTTCGTCCTGAGCCACTGGATAGACAGAATTTCCCTTTATTGAGACAAGGCTGAGGGGCAGGCAGCTTTTGGGGGGTGGGCGTGGGGAGGAGAGATCAGGGGCTTAGCTCTGATGGTATTTATTCAAGATGCCCACGACATATCCAACTGGAGACGTGAAGCAGCTAGTTAAGGGGAGAGATTCAAGCTGGAGTTATAACTTAGGGAGCAGCTACCATACATATGATATCTAAAGTCATGAACCTGTAGGAAATCATCAAGGAGGATAAACACAGAAGAGAGGAGAAAACGACAGAGGACTGAGCTCCAGGGCACTCCACTCACAGATTAGAGCGCTGAGAAGAACGTCAAGAGGAGCAGTGAGGGAGGAGAAAACCAGGACAGCAGGGCATCTTGCAAGCCAGGCAGAGTGTTTCAGGGAAGAGAAAGTGATAACCTGTGTTGAATAGCACTGATGGGTCAAAGAAAAAGAAAACTAAGAATTGATCGTTGCATTTAACAACATATACACCAATAATCTTGGTTCACTTAAGACTCCCAACTCTGTATGACGGGAATTACTATCATTCCCAGAGACGGAAACTGAGGCAGTGGAAGATTAGGTAACTTGCACAGGGCCACACAGCAAGAGAGTGGCAGACTGGCATTTGAACGCAGGCAGTGTAGCTCCGGAGCCCATCCTGCTTGGGGAAATAGGAAAAACAGGTTTCTGTGGGAAGTTGACTAAATGGTAAAGAGCCTAGAACAGTACTTTTAACCCATTATGCTGAAGCTCTGTTTCTGGTCCTGCTCCTTGATTTAATCTGCTGTGGAGCTTTTTGTTCCAAGTCAGGAAAAGGCATTGGTTGACTTCCAAGGTCCAATCTTATGGAGACTTTCTGGATGCTTACTGAGTATCCAGGACTAGCCTGTTAGCTCAGCTGGCTAGATCCCAGTGGTGGACGCCAGGGAAGCAAATGCATTCCTTGACATGAACCAGTCAGGTTTACAGAACAACTATGTCTTGTGGACATGAGCTAAATTCTTTCTCTGGACAAATATCTCGTACACAGCTTCAGTTCTCCTGCAAAGATAATTACAGCCTGTGTTCTGTTGCCAAGGTCTCAGTAGTACCTCTTTCCTGCTCAAAGGACACGTTCTTTCTTTTTCAGTGCTGAGGAGAGGGATAGTTTATGTGCCCAAATCTTCACGAGATGGCAGTATCCTCAACAGCTCAGATTTGTAAACTAATGTATCTATATTTTGGAGAGCAAAGAGCTGCTCTTTATAGAAACAAGATAGACTATATTCTGGAACCAATCAAATGGAGACCAAACCTGAATCAAGCATTAGCAAGGATCACAGCCCACTATTCAGAGATTTCTTTGAATAAATCTGGGGAAAGGAAATTTTAACTGAGTGCTTTATATAATTTTTAAAAGCCGCTCTACCTTTTGAGGTAGCCTTATCTAGTTAGTAACCTACAAGGCTTTGGGCAGCTGATACTGGTTGATAAAAACCTCCAGGTGTCAATCACGATTTAAACCTCCAGGACCTCACCCAGTAAATACATTCCTTAGGAAATAATGCCCTGGCCTCTGCCCTTTTATTAGATCTTGTGGCCAAACTCAGTTGTGCCCACATGGATTTATTGTATCTACATTTTTGGAGGTAATGAGAAATTTATAATAAACTTTATATTTGGTCTAATTGTAAGTGGTCACTTTAACTTTCATTCTACATGTTGAATCACTAATTTGGATACAGTGTTTTGACCACTTGGCAATCTTTGTCAAGCCTGGTTACATGTGAGATTATGCTGATCAGTACTCTGAAATCCTCACGCAAACATATAACTAGAAAGTATCCTAGCTCTCTGTTTTCAGCTCCCTTAAATCCCCAATTTCCCCAGTTAAAATAACTATTTGTTTATTTTTGTTGTAATCAGAGGACAAGACTTCTTCCAATTCATGGGCCACGCCACTGGTGGTACTATGGAATTTCCTCTTCATTCCAGGTCATGTCTAAGGCTTGCCTCAATGTTGCCATCTATCATAAATGATGACTGGCAACAGACGGAAATGTCAATTCAGCATTAGAGATGCTATGTAGACACAGAAAAGGGAGCTTCAGTGCAAGAGTCTTTCGGATCTGACTGTCTTGCACTGCCATCAACCCACAGCCAGGTCGTGCTCAATCAAGGCCCCCACTCTCCTCCTCCACACGTGCACCATGGCGCCATTTTCCCTGCCAGATAACTCTTGCTGGGTGATTCTCCTCATGGTCTCACCAGGCCAAGCATCTGATCTGTCAGAGAAAATAACAAGAACTACCATTGCAAAATTTATGTATACTCAGTTTTTCCTTATTTCTTTTTAACCAGTGTGGGTGGAAGTGAGAGGGGATGAAAAGCAAAAAACATGGTCCTACTGATCTAGCAATAGCTTAATTTTTCCAGACAGATCCAAGGTTGGCTCTCATAAACTAGAAAGAAAATTTGCCCAGCAAAAGAAGGGTTCTAATCAAAAGACTGTGAATATAATATAAGATGAAGTTTCCCACTGACTGGGCTCTTTTTGAGGTAGAAAGGCTTAGGACAACTTATGGAACATTTCAAAACGATGACTTATAAGCATTCAGCCCTTTTTAAATCACACACGGCCCCTGAATATGAGGGGCCACAGGCTGGGTGGTTTCAGTCTGTCCACAGCTGGCAGGAGATAAGACGCATTTAGCCCTACCCACCACCACGAAGGCTGGTTCCCCCACACACCGCCCCAGCAGTACACGGACGGAAATGTGGACTTTTCTGCAGCCGAGAAGCTTATACATAATACTGTTACTATCCTAGGCACCTATTAAATATGATTGAAACAACGCCCATTGGAAGTCTTAAAACCTTAACCACCGGTTTTACTTCTAAAATAAAGTAAACTGCCAAAAGTTCTGATAAAAGTGACAATTTATATTTTTAAGTAGTACAACTGGAATTTTCCTATAGCTGTAGACAAAGGAATTCTTACTCAGATAAGTAGAAGAGCACCAATAAATTTAAGGTAGCTTATGCAAGTTAGGCACTAATGAATGTCATCTTCTGTTTTGTCATGAAAAAAGATCTTTCTGCTGCTAAAGGAGACTGATTTAGATTATGAATAGCTGTAGTGATTTGCAAAAATGGCTCCAGAGAGATAGAATGAGACTCCATATACTCATGGCACTTGAGGTTTCTGCCCTTTTTGTTGAAAATTAATTTGTCCTGTGGGTTATTGGATTCTAGCTCAGCCAATGTATATTGCTCAGTCATCACAAATTTACTTAAAATTTAGTGTAGCTGAAGTTCATTCAACAAGACAAAAGTCTACAGTTGAAAGCTTCTAAAAATCTTTTTAAAAAACTGGCTAACAGTGTAATTGAAAGTGCTGGCGTCTAAGTAGCTTCACATAATGTTTTGCAGGTATCAATATATACTATATTACTAGGTTAGAAATAGATTTTTTACTTGTTTCCCAAGAAAAAGCAGACAGGGAGGATTTATCATCCTTTGGTAAGAGGACATTTTGGTTGAAGGTTCCATATTCTGAAAAAATATAAATCCCTAAATTCAAATCAAATTCTGTAATACATACCATATAATTCAGTCATTTGTGTATTTTACATAATTTCAAAACAAATATTTTTAAAAGCAAATAGAATATACAACTCCTAATGCTTCCAAATCCCAATGTATTACACTAGACAAAAATTAAAAGAACGCAAATTCTGTCTCCCTATTTCAGCAACTCCAACCACAGGGAACTCACTTCCTCCTGAGGACGCTGAGCCTGGACACCCCTCGACCGGGAGGGTCAGAGTCAGTCACACTTCAGACAGAGATCAGGAAACAAATCACCTGCTGTTGACAAAAGGAACACTAGTTCAGTGTCCCCACTCCTTTACCCAACAAGAATGAGAAGAAAGGAAGAGGGGGTATTCTCCTAAAGGGCCTATTGTGAGAAGATAGAAGGCATAAAAAAGAAGGAACCGCTAATTGTGGGAAACACAGTAGTTTTTAATTAATCCTTCCTTTAAAGGGATATTCCTGAATATCACCTATATTTTTCATTTTTGCACATTTAAATATGTATATGAAACACATTTCAATGTGTGTGTTTGACAGCCTTTTTTCCCTTTGAAAATCTAGATGAAGCTCCACACTTATTTAACAGCTAAAACCACACGAGAGACCCTCGCTGTCATTAGGGCCACTGGGGCAGCTCCTGATTAAACTGAAACACAGGAGGCAACAAACACTATTTGTTCATTTCATTTACAGTTGAAAGATTACTAGATAATAAGACTGGTTCTATTGAAATATTATATTACAGAGCAATTAAGAGCTGAACCTAAATGGTAAAAACATTAAGATGTGTCATCTCATTAAGAAAAGAAAGCAAACACTATTTGGGGTGACCTAAACCACAGTTTTGGACCTTTTTTTTTTTCCAGAAAGCAGCTTCTGTTTTATCCCTTGCACTTAGATTACAGCTGGACCACGCAACTGAGAAAGTTCAAACGCTGAAGCGATCAGCGATCAGCTCTCTGCTCGAGGACAACTGCACAAAACAAGGTCCAGAGTGCTAACCCCATCATGACACCGTGGACTGGGAGTTTCAGATTAATAAACCTCTTCCAGTGGAGGACTAAATAACTTTTACAGTTTTATCTGTGGTTATTTGTTTCTCTGAAGATTTATGGTCCTCACAACAGATATGCATCTTATCTTTCACTTTCCAGATTAAAGAGAGATGATTTTAAACAGGCTTCTGACTGGCACAATCTGGAATTGCAGATGATCTCAATTTTTTAAAAAATGCTAAAAGTGAACTTGCAAGCCAAATGGAAATGACTTTGTGCATGTCAGGTGCACGGGGGGAAAATCTGCATACAGCTAACCAAGGCTGATCTTCTATTACCAATACCGATGCCCTCGTCCTGCCCTGAATCAGCCAGGTGCAATCTGTACGTGCTTAACCAGGAATTAAAACTCTTCATGCTGCTGCTGCTTTAATTGATTGATGCTAAAAGTTTAGAAAATAAAACCTAACCAGCTATTATTACAAAGCGCCTTTAACCAAGCCTTCTCCCTTGAAAGCAGGATCCTCAATTGAAACTGGCAGACCACATTTTTAGGTTTCAAGCTGCTCTGTCATTCTACAAGGAATGTGTCTGCCACTTCACACGATAGCTTGAGCTGAAAGACATGTACTTTGAATCAGAGAATCAATAGAACACTTAATGGACAATTAGGAGAACAGCTGTAGGACTGTCAGAGACCCATCTGTACACAGCTCAAACAGCAAGCCTGGACAGGGCCCGGAAAACAAAGTACACTGCTCCAGGGCACTGGCCCCAGTACAAAACCTCCCTTTCATTTCTCATTTAATGTTAATATAGTGTTCTTTTTCATTACAAATTTTAACACGTGTAGAAAATTATGGAAATTGCTTAAGCCATTTGTCAACTTACATCATGTGAACTGATCAATAAATTTCACTACTTTGTTGTTAATGTAGATAAATTTTGGCATTTAATTAAGCTCCAGTGAAAACGTGGCCACTTTTAATTTCAGCAGATGCTGTCTTTTCATTTGTAATACATAACTACGGGGGTAAATGCAACCCAATCATGAATTATCACTAAATATTTATAGACAACATAGCAATTCAGAAAACAGACACAAAAGATTTTTACAATGAAACGATTACTGTGTGTAAAATCTGAAATAGGTGGTGATGAACTCTAATAGGAGCTGTGAACAGAATCGTAATATCGTAGCTCAGCAAAGACTACATATGCATATTTTTCTCTCAAGATCCTGCCTCAAGTACAACTCTATTGGCAGAAATAATCAAATTCTTTTCAAAGAATTGTTCCAAATGTTAAAAGATAGTTTCCTAAGTTTGTGGAAGCATACTAAAATTTATAAATTAAAATAAAATCCGTTCCTTTATATTTATTTTACTGAATTTATTTAGATACTATTGGGAGGCCTCTCTGAATGGATGAGAGGAAAATCTTATGATGCTTATTTCACACACAGGATTTGGATGTGGGCTATAAGGTTGGTCAAGAGGACTCTGGGCTGGGGAAAAGAGACAAGATGTCAGACAATGGAGAAAACAGAATGAACTTTTTAGGCTTCCTCCATTTGGCCTGAGGGGCCCCAATATGAAATCCTGCTCCTGACAGCCAGAAGCCCTATAGCCTTAACCCTCCGCAGCGTAGTCTGACATGATAAACTGCTGTATCTCATTTGAAGGGGAATAGGCTGCCTCTTGGTGATTCTGCTGGTGCCTTCAGGGAAAAGGGGATTCGAAATCACATCGCTGTCTTCACAGTGTAATCCACTCCGTAACGTCCATTCCCACCATCGTCCCAATGCTTCAGGAATAGGGCCCTGCTGGCTGTGCACCAGTGCATTTTCAGCAGAAAAGCAGACCTGAGTGCCGTGTGTAGTGCCTTTGTAAATATTTTAAAAATAAAGTTTAGGGAAATCAAAGCTGATCCCTCATTCCTATTTTCACAATGTCTCCACATTAAATTGGCCACCACTGCTGAGGCAGTTTGGCACTTGCTATTGTTCTGGCAGAGGAGTGCATGGTCAGACAAGATGGTCTCTACATTCAGACTCTATCAGAGATATGAGAATTCAGCAGCCAAAGGGAAAATGGATTGGGTCTTCTTGCTGAACCAAATTATACATCTAAATTCCAAGCCAAAATTCCTTTGCTGGCTCACTCTCACATGCTCATATTTTTTTTTTATTCCAAAATTTAAATTTCCTGGGACTTGAGGCTTTTTATACCCCTAAAAAGTAGAAGGGGCTGGAAAATCCAGCTGGAAAATCTTAATGCAAATAATTATGGGGGTTTTTTTGGTAATCTCCAAAATCCAGGATTTCACAGAGTCATAATCCTAATATTTTTCTGAGTCATGTATGTTTATGAATTTCTTTGTCTTTGGGGAAAACTGAGGAAAGAGAGAGGTTCTTGCATAGGCTAAGGAAATCCTGGCATTTGTTGAATATTTGATGTGGACATTAACGTGGTAAGAAAGTTAAGATAGAAGATTGGTTGAGACACAAAAATTGAGCTTGTAGTGGATTAAAGATGACCACAGAATCCTTTGCCATCTCTCCCATCAGTAATGGAGTCTACTTCCTCTACCCATGAATCTGGGCTGGCCTCATGGGTTGTTTTGCTCAACAGAATTTAGCGGAAGTGACACTGTGTGAGACCCCTGCCCAGGCCTTGAGAAGGCCTGGAAGCCACTGCTTTTGTGCCCGGTTAGGAGTCAGCTGCCATGCTTTAAAAAAATTCAGGTTAGACTACCAAATGATGTGGGTCACTTGGAGAGGGTCTTGGAAGATCAGAGACCACCTTAGATGTTCCAGCCCAAGGCAAACTCCCAGCTGAAAGCAGCTGCATGGGTGACTACAGCTTCCCCATGAGGAGCAGAAGAACCTTGTAGCTGAGCTCAATCAACCCACAGAATCATCAGGAATAAATTCTTACTAGGTTAAGCCATGAAGTTTTCAGGTGACATGTTACCTGGCAATAGAAAACCAAAACACAGATTTTATAATAAAAATCTCCATTCTTTTTCTTCTCATATTCTCCCCACCTTTTGAAGTCACGTCAACTGGTAATCACCACCTATTTTCCTATGCCTCTTTCAGAAGGGACCCAATAACAATAAAACAAAAAGCCAAGATAGGAATGGGGGAAAAGGGATAGAGTTCTTTTTAAAAAGGAGCTCAGACCGACTCTCTTAGTTTTCTGTTTTCTTTTTTTTTTTTTAAAGATTTTATTTTTCCTTTTCTCCCTAAAGCCCCCCAGTACACAGTTGTATATATTTTTAGTTGTGGGTCCTTCTAGTTGTGGCATGCAGGATGCTGCCTCGGCGTGGCTTGATGAGTGGTGCCATGTCCGCGCCCAGGATTCAAACTGGTGAAACCCTGGGCCGCCGCAGCAGAGCACGTGAATTTAACCACTCGGCCACGGGGCTGGCCCCACGTTTTCTCTCTTTACAGTTTCACTCAATATCCCAAGTCTCCATCAATGCTCAAACTGGACACCAAAGGAAAGGCAGTTTCTGTAGCAAGTGCCCCTTCTCCTTTCAGAACTCGAGTCTTGAGAGTCAACTGAACAGCCCAACTTACCTAAATGAGAGCAGGCTTTTTCAAAGACATAAGTAGATGTTCTGCTTTTTATATTAGAGTTGCCAAACATTAACTCTTTAAAATAAATTTTCTCTGAGCTAAAAGAATGAACTAGATTCTAACCATAGCTCTGTTATCTGTAGCTGTGTAACTTGGGCAAGTAATTTTACCTTTTTGGGCCTCAGTTTCCTCATCTGTAAAAAGAAGACAATAGACTACATAACCTTTAAAGTCCCTTACACTTTGCCACCTTTCAAAGATACATGTCATTTTTCAGGTGATGCCAGCTCACTTGTCATCCTTTATTGTGATCATCTTAGTGTCAACTAAAAAGTCTTTCTCTACTGCCCAAGGCAGGAATGAATATATCCTTAATCTAATATTCTACCTCTGAATAATTGAGGTGATTGTATAATTAACTTTCTCTCAGAAAGCATAATCCTAATTTTTTTTACTCCATCATTCTATAAGAACAAAGAAGTATGACAATTTGTCTTTACAATGCAGGTCTCTAAATGGATACCCATTCTTCATAAAGTTCATAAGAATTTAGTACATGTTTTGCTTGTGGAAAAGACCTGAGAGGAACTGAGGGAGGGTAAGATCCTTAGCATGGAAGGTAATAGCTTCGAAACTCACTAATTCTTATGTTATGTCTGACACTGAAAATTCTGTTTTAATTCAGGGGGTCTTTACGAAACCTTGCTAACCTCCGGGTTTAGTCGGAAACAGGATATTAATGTGTCATATAAGTCTAATTTTAAAACAAGCAAGTAAAAGTGAAAACTTAGCGGCTCTCTATCTCACTGCATTATTATAGTAAAACATGGTAAATATTTGGTATGGTAAATATGGTAAAGTTAGTTTCCACTTATAATATCCATGCAAGGAACAATATGGCTCATTAATTCCACATATAACCCAAAATTTAGCAGTTTCAACCATTTATGGAATCAAATAGATCTAGGGTGGAATCCTGAATGAATCATTTACCAGCTGGGCAGCCTTGGGCAATCTGATTAATCTCTCTGAGTCTCATGTTTCTTCCCTATAAAGCACAGATTTCTGTTCATGGCATAAAAATGAGATAATGCACATAAAGTGCCTAGAACAATAAGCACTCAGTTAACAGAAGCTACAATTAAATGTGAGCTCCACGAGAGCAGAAACCTTGCCAGTTTTGTTCACCTTTCTACCTCAAGTGCATAGACATGCTGTGTGAGTCAAACACTATTACTCTGGCCCACAGCTCCAACTTCCTTCCACAGCCTTGTCACACTGCTCATCAAGGAGCAAGCACTTGGTTTGAATTTCAGACCCTTTAACCTCCTCTGCTCATTATGAGCAAGGAATGAACCATCTAAAGGACAAAAATCAGAGGGACAAACCCTACACAGATCACAGGTCCCTGGTGAACTAAAACTCAGGCGCAGGCACTAAAGACCACCACAGCTCGCATGGGATAGGAGGGTCCCCGATCACAAACAGGCACCTCTGGAGGCTGTGCTAACTCCCTTTAAGAGGCCACGACTCTGGGGAGCTTCCGCTTTGAGGAAAGTTTTCTAACAAACAAGTGAATTGGGTTTTGGGGGATCCCCATGGAGCAGTTGTCATTCAATCTGGTAGAGGAAGAAAACAGAAAGAGGTTCGAAACAATTGGCCCCAGGTCAGTCAGTGACCAAACTGAAATTAGAACTTACATTGCTTAACTCCCCTAATCATTATTCAATTATCGAACATATTTCTTTGCCTCCTACATTGAGAGAGAATTTGATTAGTGGTATGAAGCAACAGTGGAAAACAAGGTATGTAACATGTGTTCTCAACCTTCTTCAGGGAATCCACGCTAAATTTGCAACACCAGAAGAAATCCTATAAAGATCAATGATCAAAGCCTGACCAGCGGTCCTGCTGCCCCGGATGGAGAATCAATTCTGGTTCACTTTCATAGGAACATACTTTCAGTGTGGTAAACATTGGTTGATGACGAGACTGTTCCCTCCCCAAACTGAACGAAATCTCTGCCTAATCAACCATCTCCTCCAGTTCCCCGGGTCTCCATAAACGGCAAACACAAAGCCATATAAAAAGATTTACACTCAAAGCAAAACTACTGCCGCCCAGTCTTTCTATAATTAGGGAGAGTTAATATGGCTATTGGCAAAGCTAGAGCCGATGAGGACACAAGTATAAGAAAAGAGAGGGGAATCTCCCAGGCCACAGTTATGGAACCCGGTGTGTTCTGGGTCCCTGATAATACACAGTACATGACATGAACTCATATCAAAACCACACTGACTACTTCCATCTTTCTCCACTCCCACACCTGTGAGAAGGAAGATAGAGGGCAATAGGAAATGGGAAGAGAGGGTTTATAAGAAGCATGACCACAGACAGAACTCGGGCGGAGACCTGAGTATCTTGTTCTTTGTACCCAGGGTTGGATAAACCAAGTTAGACATGGGCTCTCAGAGGATTCCAAACCTTCACCTTGACATCAGCTTGCTCACAGCTTTTGAGGAGATTTTAAGGTTCTAGGAGCTGGTCTATCTAAATGTAAAGCATGAAGATAATTTTGGTGTTTCTTTTCTTTACATGCTGATACTGAGAAAGTATCCTTCTTGATGTTGTGGAAGTCAGCTATACCATAGCCAAGGTCTGTCTGTGGCTTGAGGAGAAGCTGACCTGAATCAGAGATGTGGGTTTGGTTCAATTTCCAGAGCATACCAAATAACCTGAATGGATCACCGAGAGCCTAACGCTTGTTCTTCTTAAGAAGTTGATGTGTACATGTGCATAAAATGTATATTAGAAGTATATTAATACAATTCTATCTCAACAGATTTAATTCTTAAATGCTACATATACTTGTTTAATCTCCCATTTTAAAAGTAGAAAAGGTTAGATTATAACATCAGGTTAGCTCTCTTTGAAGCAGGTAATAATTAAGTTGATTCACTGTTGCAATTACTGTCAAATCCCCCTTAATTACCAGAGATTTTATAGCAGCTTCATTATACGTCTGCTGTAATGCATTGTGGCCCTAAGGAGAAGTGTTGCAGGAAATTCTGCATAGCATGGATAATTCTAACCTGCAGTTACAGCTTCCAGCAAAAGCTCCTGCACTAAATTTATCTTTTTGGACATTTCTCCCTGTTACTCAAGCAGTTAAATGAGGTAACATTACTAAAATACCTACCTAGCTCTGAAAGTTAGAATTATTTCTCCATAGATATTAAAAACAAACAAAAAAAAAATGAATAAGGGATAAGTTAGCCTTCGATAATTCCTGAAAAGGCATTACATTATGTTTAATAATGAATTTAGATTATGTCATTCAAATGGATCTGAGATCTATATCTAAATCACAAGTGTATCTCATATTTCTGCTTCTTGTGGATTTACTTATACGATAAGCAAGACAAAAATTATTACTGAATCTCTAACAGATAATCTTGAAGAGGATAATCAACTGATTTTTATTTATCAATGATTTTCAACTAATTTCTGAAAAAAGTAATCCGTTAAAAAAGGCCATTTTTCAGTTTCCATAGCACTGCTTGTTTTCATTGGAAAAATCTTTACAAATCAGAGCCTGTAAATTGAGTCAAGTTCAAAACAGATAACTGAATAATGTCTCCCTCAGATCCCTTTTTGACCAAGGAATTTACTCCACAGAATATATCAGATTCAGAAGGGGTTGCAGTGTCAATGACACTATTGGCAGCTGTGTTAACAGTCAAGGGCCTGGCTTTGTACAGCAATACAGTTATTAAATTTCTCCAGAGACCATGACTCATTAATCAAATATTCATACATCTCTGTGAATACACGCTGAACAGAGAATGCCCTCAGAGCTGAGCATCCCAATACAAGTCTCTTTCATGTAGCGCTGACAGAGTCCCGAGAACATGCGGTCCTGGTTTGCATTTCTAATGCACTATGTACTCTCTAACTCTCCATTTCCTAAAACAGAACACAAACGATCTTACTGATTGCAAGTGTTTGAGGGTTACAATTAAAATTATTCCACTATTGCTTCATACCATCTTTTTTTAAAATGAGGACAGTGAATCAATTCTTCTGTTCTTTGTTTACCATCAAACAAGCAATTTTTCCCAGGCGGATGAAGAAACCCAGGGCCATGCTCCTATTAATATAAGAATTTGTATTAGCATGAAAACAACAGATCACTACTTAAACCGGGGAGGCCAAATTACTTAACATATTAGCAGACATGAACTTGCTATATTTTGCAAAGTCCTCAGTCTGTTTTATACCACTGGGAGTTTTCTCCCTCTTGTACAGTAACAAAAGGTCTTTCTCAATTGCGGCATCTGGAAAATTGGGGTCTGAAGGCCAGGCAAAGAAGAGAAGACTCAAAATACTGCCTGGGAAGGCTAGTAAGATCAGACCCTTCATCTCAGGGTGGGCAGGATGTACTATGCAAAGGGAAGAGAGAAAAGGAGCATCTTACATAAACTTCCCGTCTATCTAGCCTTTCTGAAACTATGGGAACCTGATTCTCAATGCCAGCCAAACATAAGCAAATCTGTCAAGTGCCATCTCCTCTCTTCCTCAACCTCTCCAGTCCCCCAAGCAAACTGCCTGTGACTTTCATCCCGCTTTTCCAAAATTCTGATCCATTAGGTCAAAGACTTCCCTTCCAGTCTCCCAGCCGAGCCTCCCCCCCACCTCTGCGTGCTATTTTCACCCATGCCGCCTTCCCAGGCCTTTGGATCCTCTAACTCGCTGTGGCGCAGGGAAAACCAGGACAGGCTTGGGAGGCACAAGAGACTTAAATCCCAGATCTGCAAACTGTCAACTGTGCTAAGTTGGCAAGTTACCTTACCATAGCTGACTCTTTCTTCACATGTAAAATGGAGATGACAAAAATACCTAATTTCCCAGGATTTTTGTGAGGATTAAACTAAATAAGTGTTTTATAAAATACTTAGTAAATGCCCAATAAATGGTATCATCATTGCAATCATTAGCTCTCATCTCTTCACACTGACTCAAACTTTTCTTTTTCCTGACAATACCAATTCCTTCCTAAACACAACCAGCAGACTCCCGCTTCCACGTGAAGCTCTCTGATTCAGAGGGTAGCTCTGCAGCCCCATTTCCAGCGCTGGCTCATCATCGTCTCACCCCTCCTCCTGATGCTCACCCCATCTACTTCAAACACTCGAACTGCTCCAGCCTGATTTCAGCCTGACCTTGGGCCTTGTCTATCATTCTCACAATCTCCTATCATTCTATTTCTCCCACTTCCTCACTTTAAATCCTTTGGTAGTCTGGAAAGCCTATGAACTCATTCTCCATAAAATATTTTTAAATATAAGTGAAATGCATATGGTTACAAAGGGAATAGTTATTTAAAAAAAATTTTTTTAGATTTTTTTATTTTTCCTTTGTCGCTCTAAAGCCCCTCATTACATAGTTGTATATCTGAGTTGTGGGTCCTTCTGTTTGTGGCACGTGGGATGCAGCCTCAGCATGGCTTGATGAATGGTGCTAGGTCTGTGCCCAGGATCCGGCCCGTTAAAACCCTGGGCCACCAAAGCAGAGCACAGGAACTTAAGCACTCGGCCACAGGGCCGGCCCCTAAAATATTTTTTTAATTTGTGATATATAGTAACATATTTGCTTCTTTATCAACACACTAGTAAGTGCTAGCAGCAAGTCCTACCATAAATTCAAAGCAGTGTGGATATCTCAAGATAGCTACAGTAACTATGACATGAAAGCATTTCTGATTTCTATTAGTGACAAAGTCGCAGGCACTGCTGATGCTACTGCACTTTGTCCCCTACATTCTTAGTGGAAGGAAATACTATGTTTTAATTAGACGTTAGTAAAAATAAAGATGTAATTTTTTTCACATCCAAGCTCATGGACCCTTGAATTCTATTCATGGGTTCATCATGTTAAGAACCTCCACATGCAATGACCTACTGTTGCTCAGGCCCGTCTAAATTCACTAACTTCATCCATAGACTACAGAATTATAGCTCAGTAAAACAGACTCTAAGGGTAGGGCTTGGGAAATCATCGTCCTATTTTAAACTGTTGGAACTAAATCCCAGTTCGTCTGACGTCTGTACCCTGTTTTTTCCCTCACAGCATCCTTCCTCCTGTGTCTCTCTCCCAGGCATCTACCTACATAAGTAGCCATTTCAGCCTGACACTCACAGCCCTTCGTAACAGAGTTCCCACATACGTTTCATTCTTGTCACTCATTCTTCTATCCACGTCACTGCAGGATGTTCATCCTCATCCCCGCACTAAATGCCAGCAGTGCACCCTAGTCAGCAGAACCACCCAAACCTGCCACACGCACTTCAAATGTGCCCTATGGGGACAGCCCTCCATCTTGACCCCACTTTCATTTAGAAAACATGTCCACGGACCCTGTCTCTGGCGTGCTGTTTTCTCCTCCTTAGCCTAAACACTTACCTCATTCTTGCCTGTATGTAAATCATACCAGACGTTTAGTATTCATCTCGAATGCCACCTCCTCCATGAAGATTTCCTAATCCCCATAACCAGGTGTGAGCTCTCTTTTGAAACCAAATATAATTTTTTTTCTAGAACTTCTAAGTCTTCTCTTTCCGACCAAGTGTGACAGTTTTTTGGTGTATTTTCTCCACCCTTAAGTAAATTTCTAAGCTCCCTGGTGGAAGTGTCACTTTTTTACCTCTATGTCTATGGAGCCTTACAGATATTCAGTACTGGAATGGAATTAAGAGGTTTTAGGGTTTGGGTGTTTTTTCCTTTCTTTTCTAATTCCTGTTCTCCAAGGCCAGTTCAAAACAAGAGCATACTCTTGAAGCCTTTTCAACTCTTAAGACAGAGATGAATGAAAAGTGGCAAGAGTTTTAAAGGCTAACACTTCCTGAGTACTCACTGTGTGCCAGGCATCTTTCTAAGTGTTTTCATATGTTTCCTCACTTAATCTTCACAACAGCCCAATGGGATAGTTACCACTATCTGTGTTGTACAAGGATAGTTCCTGCTATCCTAGCCATGTAGCTGGGGATGCTAGTCACAGTCGAGCAGAAGTGGGCTAACCCTGCAGCTCAATCCGTTCATTAAGGCCATCTCCACTGAGTCACATGGAGCTTGACAGAGAAAATAAATATGCTTTTCCCTAAACAGAAGCAGTCACAATTTTTTCCTAATTAGTAGTATTAAGTGAATATGTAAAGTCTTACTTTTGAACCACTCGGTCTGGCTGATGCTATGATATAATGTTATCTACTGTAACTTGGCATGCTCTTACACAATATGACCATAGCTAGAAGACCCATGTTTTGCATGTTTTATTCCTTTCCAAACAAGTATCTTTGGTGTTTGGGGACCAATTTTACAATGTGTAAAAATTCAGTAACATGTTATGTTTTAAAAATGAAGGCTGAAAAAAGTGAAGAAAAATTGTGCAGAAATTGAGACGCTGATCCTAAAATTCCTATGAAAATAGAAGGGATTCAGAACTGCCAAAATTGTCTTGAAAAAGAACAAAATTGGAGGACTCACATTTCCCAATTTCAAAATTTACTACAATGCTATGATAATCAAAAGAGCGTGGTACTGGCATAAGGATAGACATATAGATAAATGGAATAGAACTGAGAGTCCAGAAATAAACTCTTACATTTATGGTCAATTGATTTTCAACAAGAATGCCAAGACCATTCAATGGGGAGAGAATAGTCTTTTCAACAAACGATGCTGGGACAACTGGATAGCCACATGCAAAAGAAGGAATTTGGACACCTACCTCACGTCATATACAAAAATCAACTCAAAAGGGATAAAGAACCTAAATGTAAGAGCTAAAATTAAAAAACTCTTAGAAGGAAGTATAGATGTGAATCTTTGTGACCTTGGATTAAGCAATGGTTTCTTAAATATGACACCAAAAGCACAAGCAACCAAAGAAAAAACAGAAAATAGCTAAGTTAGACCTTATCAAAATTAAAACCATGTGTGCTTCAAAGGACACCATCAAGAAAGTAAAAAGACAACCAACAAAATGGGAGAAAATGTTTGTAAATCAAATATCTGATAAAGGACTTGTATCCAGAATATGCAAAAAACTCTTACAACCCAATGATATAAAGACAAACAGCCCAATTTAAAATGAGCAAAGAATATGAAAACACATTTCTATAAAGAAAATATACAAATAGCCAAAAAGCATATGAGAAGGATGCTCAACATCATCAGTCACTAGGAAAATGCAAAGCAAAACCACAATAAGAGACCACTTTACACACTCTAGATGGCTAAAACAAAAAAGACAGTAACGAGGGTTGGGGAGGAAGTAGAAAAATTGGAACCCTCATACACTGCTGGTGGGATTGTAAAATGGTGCAGCCACGATGGAAAACAGTTTGGCAGTTCCTTAAATAGCTAACCACAGAGCTACCATATGACCAGCAATTCCACTCCCAGGCCTATACCAAGGAGAAATGAAAACAAACGTCCACACAAAATTGTGTACACAAATGTCCACAGCAGCATTATTCATAAATAGCCCAAAAGTGGGAACAACCCAAATGCCCATCAACTGATGAATGAACAAAAATGTGGCATATCCATCTAATGGAATATTATTCAGTCACAAAAAAGAATGAAGTGCTAATACATGCTACAAATCTTGAAAATATTCTAAGTGAAAGGAGTCAGACACAGAAGGCCACAATTGTATGATTCCATTTATATGAAATGTCTGAAACAGGCAAATCAATACAAACAGAAAGTAGACTAGTTAATAGGTACATGGTTTCTTTTTGCAGTAATGAAGCCATTCTGGAATTTGATAGCAGTGATCACTGCAAAACTCTGTGGATACAACAAAAACCACTGACCCACTTTAAAAGGGTGAATCACATCTCAGCAAACGTATTAAAAAAACAAACAAGGAGCCAGCCCAGTGGCCTAACGGTTAAGTTCAAGTGCTCCACTTCAGTGGCCCGGGGTTCACAGGTTTGGATCCCAGGCACGGACCTAGGACTGCTTGTCAAGCCACACTGTGGTGGCGTCCCACGTAAGTTAGAGGAAGATTGGCACAGATGTAAGCTCAGGGCCAGTCTTCCTTACACTTACACACACACACACACACACACACACAAAACACGAGATACCACTTCACACCCACTAGAATAGTTATAACCAAAAGACATTAGACCTTCATATGTAATCTGATACCCCTAAATCACTTAACATAAAATTTGGGCTTTTGAACATCAGCTGACAAAGAAGCACTTTCAGCTCTGTCTGTGCTGATGCTGCCTGCCAGCAAATATCACGATCTTCACATAGCAGCTTATACAATATTGGATTTTATATTTCATTTCCCCTCATTATGTAAACATGACAGGAAAATAGGAAAATGAAAGTCCTAAACTCATGGTAAGAAATGTAGGTCTCATAAATTTAATATAATTAACATAAAGACAGAAACAATCATTAACTTCAATGAAATGCTCACTTGACTTTAAGTCAATCAACTGTATGTTTGACAATAAAAGCACAAAAATAAAGAACATCGATGAAATGCTAGAACTATTTTGCAAGATCATGTCAAGACTATATGATTAAAAGTAACTTTAACATTTTCATAATACTTTATACTCTCTGGGACAGAACCTTTCTTAAAACATTGTTTGAAAACATCTATCCAGTTCCTTCTGATCCAACTGCTTTAAGTAGTGACAGGAACATATTATGTAGAAAAATAAGAGCTTCTCTCTAGGTACAGACAGGGGCTGGCAGCCACAAAACTGGCCAAGCACAACAGTTTAGGTTTAGGAACAAGTCACAAGACACAGGTAAGACCACCGCGTCAGTCAGAGGCTTACGACAACGTCGATACACAAATCAAAATATGAAAGACTGAATAAGTAAGGGCCTTCTCCATCAAATAGAAGAGCTGTTCAGTTAAATTCTAAAAAGAAGAATCAAAATTCAACCTACTAAACATGCTTAGAGTAACGTGAACACAAACACAAAATTGAAAGGAATATAGACAATTGAAAATAATATGTTGAGGTAGGAGACGTGTGGGGTGGATTTGTTTTCTATATCTAGTTAAAGTATTTTGGAAATAATTTAAATATATATGTGTATTTCTCCACTAAAACCCTGGTTACTAACTAGAGTCCTGACCATGGACTCTCCTGACCTCTTCCACTATGTGATCATCCGGGCCCGAGGACTCATATTAACTGTCCCCTTAATCCCAGATCTAATTCCCCATCTTAGATTCATTAGCTACAATTTAATACAGTGACTTGATCAGAACAGTGCTGAGCAAACAGCAAATAGTATGTAAATATTAGCAACAGGGACGCCACATTGCATGACGCCAGGGAGTGCCAGTCACATAACACATACCAAAGACAGTGCCCGCAGGAGTTGTGCGACATGGCAGCTCCAAGTCCACTTTCTGGTATTGGTCAGTATCCACCTTCTCCCAATGCCTACGTCAAATTTTAAATCACCCCAGGCTGGAAGCCCTCTTAATTCATGGATTTTTATCTGTGTCAGTTCACTATAGTGTGCCTGCCCAGACACACTCAAAACTTGCTGTCAATAATTCTCTCATTCTTTTGTTATCATATTTCTATTGGATTTCTAACTTTCCTTCGTTTACCCTCCCTGTTTATGAAATAACTTCTTTTGAAACTCATACATTCCCAATTCTTATGAATTTATATCATCTTAGGATAAAATATAAATATGTATTATAATTATTAATTTAATTTTCCAATAATTTAAATGGAAGACAATTCTCTGTAGAATCTTCTATGCTTCACTCTTGGAGAGCATCCAGTACCTGGGCTGTTGACTTACAACAGGGAAGACTGAGTTTCTCAATTTCTGGAGGAACTGGTTAGAGGGCAGCAGAGAAATTTTTCCACCTAATAACAAGCATGGATTCTCCACTTTTAATATATTTTTCTTACTGAGAGAGTAAGTGAAATTTCATAACTGTAGTTGTGAATGTTTTGGGCCATTGCTTGCCACCAATAATGTGGAAGAGGAGTGTAAAAAAGAAAGAGAGAAACATGCTAGTTCAAAATGTGTCTGCAATACCAACTCTAAATATAGTATTTTTCAAAGTTTATAAGCAAAGGAGAAAGTCTTTATATAACCATGAAAACCACACAAGAATGCTTAAGATTTCTAAACTGAGTTGAGATTCAAACTACAAAATGATTGAAAATATATATCCTAGAATCAATAGGATGTTTCCAATTCTCCCTGGTCTGATGTTTCACCTTTTTTCAATTCAGTGTCTCAAGATATTCAGCTTAAGTGCTCAACTGAATATAGTCCTATTGAATGGTGGTTGATTGACAACACTGAGGCTATAACAAATATCACATGAGAAGTATTTATTCTCCTAAAATCTTTTTGAAATGTATTTGCTCTTCTTTTTATAGAAAATAATAATCCCTATCCTTTCTCAGAAATTGCCTCTATCAATATATTCTGGGTATCCTGTCTCTATTTCACTCTTATTTTAAATTGTCAGTTTTCTCCTTATGTCTGTTTCAATAGAAATTCATTTAGTTATTTAACATTTTCAAAGTGTTTTTTCATTATCTGTTCTTCTCCCTGTTTCCTCTTTTTGGGAAATCCCTTATAGGGTTTTTATGGTTGTATATAAATATTTAGCTAAAAAGACTTAGATGTACAACGCAAGCTACTGAAGGTGATCTCTGATAAACCATGAAAATGAAACTTTTTCCTAGTAGCAAAGAAATTAGCAGAGAAAAGGGAGGAAAAAAAGCTGGATTAGTATGACTTGACCAAAAATACAGTGCTTTCTGGTATAGCATAATTGAAAGTAACTGGAGATCTCTAAAAAATAGAGATTTCTGATCTAAAATTGGATAATTATATAGATAAGTCATTGTTGCTGTTTTGATTCTTTATTCTAAAAACAAGATGAAATTAACATACATACTTTTAGATATATTTGCCCTTGGACAATGTTAAATCCTAAAGTTAAGAGAACACAAAAGTGACCTAAATTTTTAATCCTCTAAAGTTTTCTTCTCACTAACACAGATTTAATGGGGTTAGTTTAATGTAAAAACAGAAAAATGGATACCTCAGGGAAATTCCTTTGGATATACTTATACTATAAAGGATCTTTTCACTCACTCAGCAAATGATGACTTTCAAGATTGCCTGCTGGTGGTTAATACATTGACAAAAGGGGATTCAAAGTGTCAAATCTTATGAAGAAGAGAGAAAAGAAATCTTCACCATCAAAAAGTCACATCAAGAATTTTAAAAATTCATTTCTGAAATGTTAATGGTAAAATCCAGTATCTTAATATTGACGTCCAAATGGAAGATCCTCCTATCATAATTCTAACGGAACGCTTGTCTTAGAATCTCATCCTTCTTCACTTTCCCTTATTCTAGGCTGAAAGAGATCGTCCATGAGCTTCATTGACTAAGTTTACTGGCTGTCAGAACTTGAAACGAAATCTGTGTTCAAAACAAAGTCTGAAACCAGAATATGAACTAACTCTACTCTAAACCCAATGATGTCATTTTGCTGCTGCCTTTCCAATAAAGATTAACACAACTTTTGGCTGGTCCTCAGCTGAAGTTGAATTAACAGGCAAGATAAATTTATCAGCCTCTCTCTCAATTTTCATAAATGCATGCATTCATTCAGACACATATTGAATACCTTTTATGTGCATATTATGCTGATAATTTCTGACAACAATTATTCTCAGTCAAGGGGGTGACTATACAGTAAGATCTGTTTGTTTTGTCTGTAGAAAGTTCTGAGTACTTTCAATATAACTCAATGTAAAGGAGTTTGTCACTTCAACTTTGTCCAGGTGTAACTTTGCCTCATTCCAAAATCCTACTTAAAAATGATTCCCAAATATGCTGAGAAAATAACAATGCTATCCTATGCCTCTCAGCTTTTATACAGTTCTTGGAAGAGAAGACGTACAATCAGTTCTGATCCATGAAGGGGTGGGTGCTCTCATCTGAGGGGTCTGCTCTAGAATCCTGTGAACACTGCACGTGTGCAGAAAGAACAAACTGCAGCAACTGAGATGAGGCGGCTGCAGTGTATAAAATCGGGTACACCACTGGCCTCTTATTCTTATACTGCTTTGACATTCTCGTAAAATTAGAACTGGACTTCACTAGCCAGAGTTTATCTAGATTAGAGGAAAATTTCAGATTCCAGCCTATTTGTTTCAATTTAATAAGCTACCCTCACTGGGAAATGCCAAGCCTCCTTTCTCCTCAGGCGTGCGAAGCACACCTGCCCGCCCTCTGTTTCAGTTTTGATGTGGCTCTGAACCTACAACCAGGTTCTCTGAGGGAAGAGATCAATGACTTCAAATGATATGGAATTTTATGTCTTTATAAGTCACCTTTCCACATTGAAACACGGAAGCTCCATAAAATAAGTTAATATTTTGCTTTCAGAGCAATAATATTATTTGCCTTCATTATAAATAAAGAGAATTCATTTGAGACAATGATTTTTCAAATGAAAGTATTAAAACAATCTCATTAAAACCATAACAAAGGTATTTCATGTTCTCAGATCTTTATTAAAGTATATAATCCTGGCTCAATAATAACTCTAACATTTTTATATCACAAATTTGCCTTTCAGTAACACGTAATACACTTAGGCAGATTTACCGCATAGATGGCCTCAGCTTCTAAACACCACTACACTGATTCATACAAACAGCAAACCACGTAGAGAAGCACCTCTTGATATCTTTCTTGGTACTTTAATCTTTAGACTTAAAAACTGCATAATAAGTAGAGTTCCCATAACATTTCATGTTTGAGACAGGAAACAAACACTACTCCTATCTTATAATTGCCTTTATCTGATCTGACTGGATGCAGTTATTATTAATAACATAACCTTTAAATTTGTGAGGGAAATCAATACTTTATATTTACTCCTCAGAGAAGGCTCAACAGCAGGCAAAACGAGGAGCCATTATAAAATCATACTGCTGAGTATTGCCCTAAATCACAATTCTGCTTATATAATTGTATGCATATCACAGCTAACAATTACTATTTAATATATCAAGATACATCTAAAAGTATCCTTTGGTTGCATTAGTATCAGGAGGCTAGGAAAGCACTGAAGATTCATTCTCTGGTCTTCTGGTCATTAGCATAAACTAAAGCTTTTGAAACTACTTGGTGATCCCAATTCTGGGGCCTATATCATGAAACCTTCAGACCAGCGGCCTCAGGTGGAAGGAGCTGAAGGCCGGAAGACTCCCAGTCAAGGCAGAGTTATCATTAGCAGATCTTAGGAGCACAGGAAGGCAGCCAGAATCACTTGGTATTTATTAGAAATCAAGATTCATTAAATCACTTCTCTTTCAGAAAAATATCTTTAAAACTTGTATATTTTCAAATGTTCTTTCTTTAAAGAACATATAAAATTAAGATATTTGTGAAAATAAGTTTCAAGTATACTTGTTTCTCTTCATTTCTCCCCCTTCAAAGGAGTTCTTCTCACCAAGCACAAAGGTGCTAATCTTTAAAGCAAGACAAACTCTTCTGTGCTAAATCTTTTTAATCTTTTCTTTTCATCCTCTGAGAAAAGGTCGTCTTCCTTGGCTGCAGTAGATGTAAAATCATAGTCTCTGGAATGACCATTTACAAAAGTAAATAAGGGATATTTCTCCTTAGAAGAAATTTTCAGCATCTGTAACAGAAAGTACAGAAGAGTCCCTTATTCGACACAATAGTGCACAGTAGGACCATGTGACAAAATGTAATATTTTAGCCCTGAATATCTCGTTAGCTTCTCTCATTTACATTGATCCAGCGCCACTGTTTTACTGTTGTGGCTAGAAGACAAAAGTTCATCAGCATTGTAGGGTTTATTTATAGCCAAACACTGCTCCTCCGTTAGGACTACACCATCAGAAATTAAGTACGTTACCATTCCCTCCCCCAGCAAAGTCAGTCTTCTAGTCACACTGGTTTGAAGGCTTACTAAAGAGCTAAGATTTATCTTCTTTCGGTATTAACAAACTGAAACAAAATGGCATCACTGACTATACCAAAATATTGTTAAAGACTGCTTGGTACTAAAACACAGAAAAGAAAGCACAAGACTGAGTCAGAAGGCCCATTCTAACTCAGTGCTGCAACTTACCTCGACGTAACCCCGGACAGATCACTCCACCTGAGTTTCATCTATAAAACAGGGCAAAGGCAGCTACTCTCCTTACCTTGGAGAATTGTTAAATCAACCAAAAGCAATAACAAAAAGTTATTTTTAAAAATTAAGTTTGGTCTTTTTCAAAGATTCCTATATTTGAAAAAGTATTTCTGCAATAATCTAGTCAACATGAAAAATACTGTTCTTATACATAGTAATAACCCACACTTTAAATTACCCTCTCAAGTTACATTACTTAATTTGGAAACGATAAAAGCAACACCTGGAATTTTGTGGGGACCCTCGACAACCTTTACAATCTCTGTCAATTTGGGATTCACTGACAAGCCAACAACCCATTCTAAGCCATTTAACATCTTTCTGTTAAACAAGTTCTATTAAAAAAATTAAAACAATTTTCATTAAAAAAGGAATTAAATTTTTTGAATGAAAGATGTTTTGATAGAAACAAACTTTTCTATAGGGAACCATGACCTATAAGAAGGATTCTAAAAAGTTTCTATGAATTACAGAGAATGTTGAAAAAATACCAACATTCTTATACATCATTAATCATGATCAATTAAATATAATTTGTTTTTAAAGGATAATTTCAGGGGTAACAACTAAATTTTCCCAAATGTCAATATTCAACTGAAGGATCATCAAATTCTTAAATAGTACATTTATAGATTCTCTCGAAATGTGGCTGAAACAAATATGTAGCCATAGAACACAGATACAATGTTAAATTAAAAATATTTCAATGAGACAGTTAATATGAAATACATCTTTAATTGAATGGAAATGAACCATTTAAAAACAAGTACTTAAAAAAACTAGATGTGATGAAAATTATATCCTATAACTCACATTGTGCTTCTAATTTATAGACTGCTCAAATTTATTTTATTTATATTCTACAAAGGGAGAGAGAAGGGCAAAAATATGAAAAATGAAAAATAAAGAGACACACGGGACTGGCATCTCATAAGGCATCTTTCACCTCCAACCAATGGCTGGAATACAGCCCAAAATTGCTGCCATTTTCTATCCATTTAACGTCACTTGTAATAGTGCAGTATCTAATGGGCAGGTATCATTGTATCACTCTCAAATGAGCACAGCAGAGCTAACATTAGCTCTCTCCATTCCTTCTTTCAAGATCAAGAAAGAAGTCTCTTAGGCTTACTAGTTGTTCATCAACTAACATTCAAATCTGTGCCCCAGGGCAAGATGTCAGAAAGGAACCCTCTATCCTTTAATTATAAAATCCACCCACATTTTGCAAACTCACTTGCAGTGTAAGGCCTCCTTATGTGTATTTATTGATTTAGAAAGTTATCATTTTTCTAACTTTTCTGAGTTTATTTAAAATATTTTTAAAGATTATCAAATGAAAAATATACTAAAGGTTTAACTCAAATGAATTGAGAACTTATATCCACACAAAAACTTGCACAAGGATGTTTATACCAGCTTTATCACTACTGCCAAGACTTGGAAGCAACAAAGATGTCCTTCAGTAGGTGAATGGATAAATAAACTCTGGTATCCAAAACAACGGAATATTATTCAGTGCTAGAAAGAAATGAGTTCTCAAGCCATAATAAGACAGGAAGGAACCTTAAATACATATTACTAAGTGAAAGAAGGCAAGCTGAAAAAGCCTTTTCTGCATTACACTGTATGATTCCAATGATAGGACATTCTGGAAAAGGCAAAACTACGGAGACAGTAAAAGACCAGTGGTCGCCAGGGATTAGCAGGGAGGGAGGAGAATAGTGGGAGCAGAGAGCATTTTAGGGCAGTGAAACTTCTCTGTATGACACCATAATGGTGGATACATGTCATCATACATTTG
The DNA here is from genome assembly GCF_041296235.1 of Equus asinus. Classification (NCBI taxonomy): domain Eukaryota; kingdom Metazoa; phylum Chordata; class Mammalia; order Perissodactyla; family Equidae; genus Equus; species Equus asinus. The sequence continues at coordinate 2,302,811 of NC_091805.1, read as the reverse complement.
TCCAAACCCAGAGGAGGTGCAACACCAAGAGTGAAGCCTAAGGTAAACTAGAGACTTTGGGGGATGAGGACGTGTCAGTGTAGGTTCATCAACTGTAGCAAGTGTCTGGTGGGGGATGTTGGCAGCACGGGAAGGGAGTATATGGAACCTTTCTGTATTTTACACTCACTTTTGCTATGAACCTAAAACTGTTCTAAAAACTAAAGTCTACTAAAAATGTCTATATTAAAGGACAACTGGGTGTCACAATAAGGTAAGTGATAACCTAGCAGCACATAAACATAATCTGGCAGGCAAGAAATAATTTTAGGACAAATAAAAAGGGAAATGCCAAAGAGACCTTAGAAATTATCTAGCTCACGCTCATTTTATAAATGGGGAAATTGAGACGCAAAGGATTTAAATTACTTTCCTAAGAGGACTCGGCAACAACCAAAGGGATTACTGGCATATCAGACCTCAACAACTTATCAACATGCTTTTCAAACGCTTTTCATAGCTCTAAGCACCATAGCCAGAATTTTGTTCAGGCTTCCTTTTTTCAAAAGAATAACAATGATTTCAAAATTTAGAGGCTGGACTGCTGGCATAGTAGTTAAGTTCGCATGCTCTGCTTTGGCGGCCCAGGGTTCACAGGTTTGGATCCCAGGCACAGACCTAGTACCACTCATCAAACCACACTGTGGTGGAGACCCACATAGAATAGAGGAAAGTTGGCACAGATGTTAGCTCAGCAACAATCTTCCTGAAGCAAAAAGAGGGAGATTGGCAACAGATTCAGGGCCAATCTTCCTCACCAAAAAAAAAAAAAAAAGAAAGAAAGAAAGGAAGAAAAAACAGACATGAAAATTTGATTCTGAGAACTTTTATCAAAAATGAACACTTCAGTTTTCTTTTTTATATTACAATAAAGGACATATTGTGAAAACCTTAAAGTCCCTCCATAATGGACAATATAAAATCTATGTGAAAAAAATTCCAAATTAGATTATCTATATGCCATAAGAGTATTATCAATTGAGATACTACACAAAAGATAATGAAAGTTATTTAATAACTTTGGGAAATATTTATTACATAATGTTAAAAGAAAAAACATGATATAAAGCTACATATAAAATTCATTCTCAGAGCCGGCCTGGTGGCACAGCAGTTAAGTGGGCACGTTCCACTTTGGCGGTCCGGAGTTCACAGGTTCGGATCCTGGGTGCGGACATGGCACCGCTTGCCAAGCCATGCTGTGGTAGGCGTCCCACATATCAAGTAGAGGAAGATGGGCACAGATGTTAGCTCAGGGCCAGTCTTCCTCAGCAAAAAGAGGAGGATTGGCAGCAGATGTTAGCTCAGGGCTAATCTTCCTCAAAAAAAAAAAATTTATTCTCAATCATGTTAAAATAATTTTAAATATGTATTTTTAAAAGACTAGAAGGAAATGTAGTAAAATATTAAGTTATTTCTCAATGAAAGAATTAGTGGTGACTTCTTTTTATACTTCTATTTTCCAAACTTTCTACCGTATTTCTCATAAAATTCGGAGAAAATAATTTTTTAAAAAACATTGAAGATAACTGAACTTACTATTTCATAGCTGATTTTCAAAAGTGGGGGATGTCAGTGGTTTGCTCAATAATAACTGTACAACAGGCAAGTCCTCCGTTCTATTTTAATAACATACACTGAAGTGGCTTTACTATCTAAAAGGCAACTTACAGATTTCTTTTCAGGAAGTCAAATATTTTACCACATTTTTTCAATTTGACTGGTTTCAAATCTGCAAGGGTAAAATCTAGAGGACAGGAGTTAAGTTATTTCTTCCATCATAATGCTGGGAGTTGTAAGAACAGAAAGAGAGCCAGGAGACGACCTCTTCTCCCCAGGACAAACCTTTTCCACTAGTCTCACCACCACAGCTGTTGAATTACACCCAGTACAGAACAGTCATACCTGTGTGGTCCATATTCACCACCATGGAGCTACATTTTATGGAGGGGTTAGGGTCCAAAGTCAGCCCATAATGTGAAAATCAAATACAGTCAAAATCAATAGTCAAAACTGCCTTCAAAAAGCCTTTAAAATTGTTTCCAGGGTGTTATGCATAATTTTGTGTGTACTGTTGAGTAACATGTACAAAGGCACAATTCAGTACAGCATATAAAAAGGAGCACAAGTGGAAAAATGCATTCCTGTTCATGTGGTGGAATTGGAGACATTAAACGAGCACACGCTGTAACCTCCACTCGTCTCCTCACTGCTCGATCTTCACTCGCTGTAATGCAACTTTTACCCCTCGCTGTCCTGACAATAATCTCTTCTAGTTCTCAAATAAAAAAGCCGTTTATTAGTGCCTATTCTCTTGATATTTCTACAGGGACCAATACTGCTAAGCATTTCTTTCTCAAAATATTCATTTCTCTTGATTTCTCTAATATTTTGCTTTCCTGTTTCTCTTCCTATTTTCTGAACTATTTCTTCTCTCTCTTTCATCGACTTCACTTATTTCTGCATTCCAAAATGCAGACATTAATCAATTATTGATCCTTTAACTTCTCTATTTATTCTATAGTCTTTCTCTTAAAAATATTACCTAAGTTTCAACCATTTCTCTGATAGGCTTTATTATCATCCATGTTTTATAGACGAGGGAAGAGAAATATTGAGAGGTTAGGTGACTTGTGTAAGTTCACAGAGCTAGTAACTGACAGATCCAGGATTAAAGCTGAAGCAGTATGGTTTTATCATAACCCCAGACTATGCTGCCTCCTACAGCAGTGGAGGCATGTCCCAGGATCGACTCAAATTGATTCATACCAAAATAAAATTATCATTTCTTCTTCCCAAAATTAGCTCCCTTCCAGACTCCTCTATTTCTATCATTGGTGTATCATTTATATTAATTATGAATGGTTTTTGTAAAAAACAATTAACAATGGCTTTAAGTAACAGAAATTGTTTTTATCATATAACAAGAAGTCTGACATTGCTAGCTTTGGTTAATTATGTCCAACAGTTTCTACAATTCTCTTGGCCTTTCCCTCTGATCACAAAGGCTGCTGAAGCCCCAGGTGTTGAGTCTGCATTCAAGGCCGCGGCAGGTGACAGCACGGCATCTATATCTACCATTTCAGCAGAAGAGAAAAGCTTTCCCAGAAACTCCCAGCACACATCCACTTCTATTTCACTGGCCAAACTGTGACTAAATACGAGGGAGACCAAGACAAATCAGTATTCGGGTGGGCAAACTGCTACTCCAAATAAAGTCAGAATTCTCTTAGCAAAGAGAGAGGTAGCTATTGAACAGGTAACTCACGGTGCTTGCAACCACTCAGAGAAAAGAACCATAATACAAACAACCCAGGGTGAAGGGGTAAGCAAAGACTGGAAGGCTTCTGGAGGCTGTGTGGTCAGGAAAGGCCAAGCTGAGCCCCGAATGACAATACAGAGTCAGATGTCCGAGTTCTCGCAGAGCAGCACTCTAGGCAGAAGAATCAGCTGGTACAAAAGGCCTAGGGTGCCAGCACGCTCAGCGTGTGCAAAGGGCAGAGAGAAGGCCACTGCAGCTCGAGGGCAGAGGAACAGAGGAAGAGGAGCTCACAAGAGCCAGGTCACCCAGGCCCTGCTGGCCACATTAACAGGGGACCGAAGTTTCACTGTTCCCCTAAACAGTCTACCACAAACTTCCCAGAACATCCGCCTGCGAGCTTCTGCTCAGGATGCTTCTACCACCTGGCCGCCCTCTACTCCCGCTCTGATCAGTTCTTTAAGTCCCAGCCCAAGTTCCACCGACAAGGGTCTCAGTCCACAGTGACTACACCTTTCTCCAAAGGCCTAGAGATTTGTCTACTATAGTGTAAAGATTACAAACAGGGACCATGGGACTTAGTCTCAGTTCAAAACTGGGCTGATACTCACAAACTGTGTGACCCTGGGCAAGTCACTTAACCAGACTGCTTCATTTTCTTTACCCATAAAATATGAGTATTGATAGCATCCACCTCAGAGCTGTTGTGAGGATTAAATCAGTTAATAACTGTAGAGTACTTAGAGGATCACCAGTCATCTAGTGTGTTGGCTATTATCATTATTACTGCCATGATTATCATAATGTTAGCTTTCCGGTATATATTAAATATACCTTTTTAGTCATTTACCTTTAATAGTCATTTCATGTCTTCCCACCTAAATTAGCCCCCCGAAGATTTTAAAAGAAATCAGGGTTCCTCTCATTAAATCCCAGAAGTAAAAACACCTATAACAGAAGACACCCCTCAGCTCTCACTTGGAGAGTATGGAACTAGACGGAGGGAAATATAATCACGAACATAAACCTGAAACAGAAAGTGTTTGCAGAAAGACATTTACCAAAATAGCAATGGGCACAGGAAACTGTGTACCATGGAGAAAAGGGAACGTTAGTTCTAGAAGAGGAAGCAAACCTATTCTCTTATTCTATGAGGTGAAGGAGTAAAAGTTACACGGAAGCTGATTCCAACTCAATGTAGGAAAAGTTTTTTTTTTAACAATGAGGGTCTGTCCAAAAGATGAAAAGACCTCCAAGGAAAATAATTAGTTCACCACTATGTGAAATAAAGATTAGACAGGCAACTGTCTGGACCATGGATTGATGTACAAATCGGAGACCATACAGAATAGTACTTTCCAGCACATATTCTCAAGTTAAACCGCCTAAGGTTTGATCTCAGCACTACCATTTATTAGCAGTGACCTTTGTGAAAGTTACTGAACCTCTGCAAGTGTAAGATTCCTCATCTGTATGATGCAGATAACAGTACCTACCTCAGAAGGTTTGTGTAGATTAAATGAGATAATGCATATAAAGTGCTTAGCTCGGTGTGTGACATAAGGTAAGGACTCAACAAATGTTAGCCTTGGACTGAATAACCTCTAAGATCTCTTGGATCTCTAGGATTCAATGGCTGTAACGCAAATTTTGTTCTGTAGCAAGAGGACAACTGGCCACATGTAAATATTTTTTCCTGTGTTGACATGCATTCCATAATCAAATGATTAATTTCCTAATAGTCACAATTTTAGTTTAGATTTTCTAGCCTCAAACATCAGCACTATTAGGTAGTAAGTTTATCATTAAACAGGAGTATTCTATTTGACAATAATCATTTGGCTGAGAACAAGTGAAAAGAAGAAGAAGAAAAGGGGGTGAGAGAGAAGATAAAAACCTACATGAGGCCCTTTAGAAGACAGCAGAGCAGATATAACCTAAGTTGGGGTTGGGAAGGAGACATTTCAGCAGGATAGTTCACCCTACAGAACCTGGAGAGGAACAGTATGTATATAAAGGCACAAAAACAGGAGCGAGACACAAAACTGACAACAAGGAAACTGACTGAAAGCCTGTATATGGACTCAATTCCCAAGTTCCTCCTGGCAACCCATACCCCTGGTTCACTCCCCACTAGCCACCCACACAGGAAAACAAAGATTTATTCTTTGGAAAAACTGAATAAAGATATGGATTCTAGGACACCAGGCACAGTGATGACTGCAAAAGCTGAGGAATTAGTGACAGCTGAAGACACCGAACGGTAGGGCCCTCAGCATCCGTCACCACCTGCTCCTGGAGTACCTGCAGGCAACATACATCCCACAGGGAGATGGCAGAACTCTCCTCTGAAAAAAATGAAATAACTCTAGAGAAAAGATCACCACTCACTAACATTTGGGACCACCCAGTGAAAAGGCAAGCTCGTCACCTGATCACCCTTGGAGGAGGGTCACCAGCTTGAAGCTAGGCTCAAACACACAGAACTTTTACTCAGCTCTTCAGTGCCTCACTCTTAAATACAAACAGACATAGAAGATCACCAGTCATGTAGGGGAAAGCATCCAACAGAAAACTGGACGATTAAAACAAAAAAAAAAAACCCCAGAAGGAAACATAAACAGCAAAAGAAGCAGAAGAAAATTTCAAAATTACTATAATTAATTTCCTTGGGGAGAAGATGAGATAATACACCCATTAAAAAGATGAGACTATTATGAAAAAGGAATAATAGAAAAATATAAATAACTCCTGGAAATTTAAATATTGTAACTAAACGTTAAGAATAATAGAAGAGTTAGAAGATAAAGTAGAGGAAATCTCCCAATATAAAAAGATAAAGACATGAAAAACAGAAGGAAAAAAGACAGGAAAATTAGAGGAGCCATTTAGAAGGTCTAACAACCACATAATAAGAGCTCCAGAAAGAAAGAATGATGAAAAGAAAAGAAAGGAAACGACGTTTTTTTAATTTCAAGAAAATTTCCCAGAATGGAAGGAAACAGGACAATCAATGAAAAAGAATGCAAACCAAGACACATAATGAAGTTTCAGGATGGTAGGGACAAATAATGATGGCTAACACTTTATAGAGTGCCTACTATAAACCAGGCACTAATCTAGTAGATCGTTTGATCCTTATAATGCTGCTACAGAGAGAGGCAGCTATTATTATTTTCATTTCATGAGAAAACTGATGCACAGAGAGGTTAAGCAATATGGCCAAGGCTACACAGCAATGAGGTAGTTGAGCTTGGATTCAAACCCAAAAACTTTCAGAGAGAAAAAAAGTTTACATTCAGAGAAAAAGAATTCAGAATGGCGTTAAACTTCTCAACGGCAACATCGGATACCACAAGTAAGGAGAGCAATGACTCTGAAGTTCAGGGGAGAAGTTACTTTCATTCTAGAAGTCTATACCAAATCAAATTACCAATAAATTACAAGATAGAATAAAGATGGTTAGACATGCAAGAATTCACAAACTTTATCATCTATGCATCCTTTGCTTAGGAAGGTATTAGAAACTATGCTTAAGGGAATAAACCAAGGAGAGATTCAGAAGATCAGAACCCAGTTTAGGAAAGCAGCATTGGGAAGCTGCAAATAGCCATCTCTGCATCAGGTCTAGAAAACAGTTAAGACTGAGGCAAACAGAAAACTGAGAGGGGGAAGTTTCTAGAACAGGAAAGAAAAGAGAAAAAATGAAAGATTTCCTTATGTTTTGCACTCATGAAAAATTTGCTGCTTGGTATTTGACATAACAGGAGTGAACATTCAGAAACAAATATCAAGAAAATGAAAAGGGGGGGTGGGAGGATTCACTCCAGGAAAACAACGTTAGAGAAAAAGCAATGTAATCATATACTGTGTGACTAGGGAACGACATTGTGGAGGTATAATAATGTGAACCGTGATTTACCAGAATCTGGGAGTACGGCAGAGAGAGCAGAAATGGGGTGAAGGGGAAGAGAAGAGAGTTAACCCTCAACTACTGTAACAGGAAACTAATCGGTAATGTCGAAAATGGATCAATCAAGAAATGGCAGAATAAGCAAATTACTTAGAAATGTAGAGGTAAAAACACAAAGTAACATCTAAAAGAGTTGAGTGACCATCTCTGAGAAGGTGCTCTGTGGACTGAGGAGTAACATGGCAAGGAATCCTGTTTCTCAGCTTAAGCCTTTTGTTGCCATTTTACTTTTTAAAATATTTGCACATATTACTTTGATAAAAATTAATTTGGGGGCCCAAACATATTTTGAGTTATATATGAAATAAATGGACTATTATAAAGGAAGATAAAGCCACAGCAATTTAAGGTAAATACAATAGAAGAAATAGGTGAAAATACACTGGATTTGCTATATTTCAATCACTGAGCTCCTTGCTAATTTATAAGTAAGATAAATTTATGACAAAGTCTCTTGAATTCATTCTTTCATTCAACAAAAATTTACTGAACTCCTACAATGTGACGAGCAGCTCTGGGCCCTGGGGAGCAATAATATAGAAAACCAACAAATATCCCTGGCCTTATCAAGATTACATTCCAGTGGAGTAGATAGGTAACAAATAATTAAATAAACATAACGTGTTTACATATGATATAGCACAATATATACATATCTGCCCACTTGTGTGTGTGTACTTAAATGAATGCACTAAGGAGAAAAATAAGACAAGGAAAGAGAGAAATAACAGATGCATACAGGGCGGTGAGGAAAGGCCTAAGAAGGTGACACTTGAGTGAAGAGGGACCACGAGAATACCCGCAGGATGAGAACTGCAGGCACAGGACGACACACAGAATCCGTGAACAGAAGGGCACGGAGCATTCTCAAGCAGGCTGGTGTGGGGGAACCAGAGAGAGGTGGGGGAAGAGAGGGAGGGGACAAGATCAGAGAGGCAAGGGGGTGGAGGGAGATTCCCTTTTACGAGGCCATGTGAGTCACTGCAAGTTCGGGCTTTCACTCTGAGTCGGAAAGTTACTGGAAGGTTTAGAATAAAAAAGTAACACAATATTAGTTGTATTTTAAGAAAATTACTCTGGCTGCTATATTGAGAGCAGCCTACAGACAGAGCGAGGGAGATCAGTTAGGAAGCTACCGCAATAATGCCAAGGAAGATACGATGGTGTCCAGCATAATAACGGTGTGGTGAGAAGCATCAAACTCTAAACATTTTCTGAAGGAGAGGTGACAGGATCTGCTGATGGACTAGACATGGGGTATGAGACAGAGCACGGGATCCAGGATGACTCCAAGTCTTCAGACTGAGCACCCAGAAAAATGGAGTTGCCATCATAGAGTAACTAAATTCTTTTCATTTGGTTTATTTTACTTTACTTTTATACCTTACTTTAGTAATAAAATTTCTTTAGACGGATTTAAGATAAAATTGTAACTCCATATTCCTTTCTATAAATAATATTCATGATAAAATTCCAACGAAATACAGAAATAAAACTAATTTTTATGCTAGGATTTTTTTAATGGATCTTTTTATTTTATAGTCACATCTTAAAACTTAAAAAAAAAAAAACAGCTAAAACAAGTATTTCATAAATATAATTAATTAGAGGGCCATGATGAGATTTACCCTGCTACCAAGAACAATATAAGAAACGGATAAAGTAGATAAAGCAACTGTTGGAAAGTATCTGAGAGTAACCAAGAAAAGTACGTCTTGAGAAGTGAAAACCTTAGAGAGGGGATGTACATCCAGAAATGACAGAAGAAGCCAGAAGACAACAGAACAAATATCTTTAAGGTACTGAATGAAACAACTGCTAACAGACAATTCCATCCATTGAAAATATCCTTCAGTAATAGAGGCAAGCTCTTTCCCTTCCCTTCTGCTCCCAAACAATTCATTTCTAAAGCCACTAGAAGAGGCTGGGCAAAACCGGCATCCAGGCTAGGGTGGGGAGTCACTCTGGTCTACGAGGTCTGCTGAAGCCAGGCTGGAACATAGCAGACAGCACCTTAATCAAGTGATCAAAGTAACACCACCAGTAAAGGGACAAACTGAAATCAGATGCCAACCTCTAAGATGCAGTAGGAAGAACACAGAGCATCATTTCTGTGACGTACCTAACAAAAACACATGACCTGAAGAATCATGAGGAAACATCACACAAACCCAAACTGGGGCACAATTAACAAAATTTTCAAAAGTATGCTGTAAAAAACCAAAAAACAAAAGTATCCTGTAATCTTTGAAAATATCAAGGTCATATGAAGGTCAGGAAAAGATGAGGAACTATTCTAGATTAAAGGAGTTTCAAGATATATAAATGCAACACACTATTCTGAACTGGATCCTTCTGCAGAGCATTACTGGAACAATTAGCCAAACTTGAAGAGTTTCTGAGGATTACCTGGTGATAAAGTACAGTGCTGTTTTCCCGATTTTGATGGCTGAATTGTGGTTAGGTAGGAGAATGTCTTTAGGAATTGCACACTCAATTGTTCAAGGGTGATGGAGCACCATGTTGACAACTTACTCTCAAATGGCTCAAGAAAAATTATTTATACTATATTTACAAATTTTCTGTAAGGTCCCAATTATTTCAATTTTTTAACAAAGACAAAATAAAGACGTATTCAAAGAAACAAAAACTGAGAGAATTTATCACCAGCAAACAGCACTAAAAGAAACAGTAAAGTTAGTTCTTTAGAGAGAAGCAAAATGGTCCCCAAAGGAACAGCAACACAGGAAAGAACGAGGGCATCACAAAGGGAAATGCTGACTGTTCAGAACACGATGCCTTGTGCAATTAAAAAAACACGTAGGATTAAAATATATGACAACAAAGCACAAAAATGGACTTTAAGGAAAGAAAACTACTAGAGATAGAGGGTCATATAATTATAAAAAAGTCAATTCAATAGGAAGACCTAACAATCCTAAATTTGTACACAACTAGTAACATAGCCTCAAAGTATATAAAACAAAAAGTAAGTGAACTTAAAGGAGAAATGGACAAACCCGCAAGCACAATTGGAAAGCTTTATCACATATCTTACATACCATACAGGAACCAAAAAAGGACACGCAAGATTTTAACAACATGATTAACTACTTAGACACAGGAGGGAGGGAGAGAGAAAGGGAGGAGAATGTTAAGGGAAAGATCAGAGACAGAATTCAACAGAACTATTCCACAGAGATGCTGAAGTCTGAAGAAGTGGGAGATGCACTTCTTTAGTGCATTGTTTTAGATGGTTTAGTGCTTGTATGAGATGCACTCCCACTAAACCTGACTTCTTCATAATCACCTGACCTTCAAATTCTCTACCTCTCTCAATTCTCCCAGACCATTTGCCTCTTTACCCACAGGGATTCCATGATTGACCATTTCAATGAAATAAAAGATATTCCTAACTCTACTTAAAATTCTGCTGTCCCTATCATGCCAAACTCTATTGTTCACTTATCTACTCCCAATTCAAGGCTTCCAAGCATTCTTTTTTTCTATTTTTCCTGCTTTTTCTCCCCAAATCCCCTCAGTACATAGTTGTATGTTTTAGTTGTGGGTCCTTCTAGTTGTGGCATGTAGGATGCCAGCATGGCCTGATGAGCGGTGCCATGTCCGCACCCAGGATCCAAACCAGCAAAACCCCGGGCCACCGAAGCAGAACTCGAGAACTTAACCACTCGGACACATGGCCAGCCCAAGCATTCTTAAAGCAAGTCATGGAACTGTTAATTAAGTCTGTTATAACAGGAAGACATTCACTATTCTCTTGCTGGTTTCTTACTAATTGTGTGGTAGGTTTAAATAAGGCAGGTTTCATGGACCAGTGAAGACTTTATCTGGACCTTAAGGAAAATGCAGTAAACATAAAACGTTTTTGCACTCCCCAAATTAAATTATGTCTTTCCTATTTTTCTTCCCCATAGCACTGCATTCTTTTTCTTCATGGAATTTTACATTTTTTTAATGCATTTGTGTGTTTAATGTCCACCTTGTCCCCTAGACTATAAATTCATGAAGCCAGAGTCATAACTCTCTTATTCACTATTGCATACCCAGCTCCAGAAAGTCATTCAACAAATACTGAATACTTACTATGGGCCAGGCACTGTTCTAGATGCTTTGGAATACATCAATGACAAAACAGGCAAACATTGCTACCTTTGCATAGTTTATATACCCCTGGGAAAGGCAGATAATAATAAATATAACACATAAGTAAATTATATAGTGTATTAGAAAGTAAAAAGTGCTACAACATTAAAAAGTAAAAGACAAGGCAAGAGGAAATGATGGGGAAGTTGCACTTTGAAATAGGCAGTCAGATTAGGCCTCACTGAGAAGGAGACATCTGAGCCAAGACTTAAAGAAGGTGAAGAAATCGGCCATGCAGATATCTGAGAGAAAAAGTATCCCAGTCCAGTGCAAAGGCTCTAAGACAGGAGCCTGCCTATTAGGTCAGAGATCTGCAAGGAGGCCAACATGGCTGAAGCGGAATGCAGGAGAGGAGAGCAGGAAATGAGAAGCTGAGGTGAGAGGGTGGGGCATGCAGACAGATCATCTAGGGCCTTGGAGGGACAGTAAGATTTTACTTTGAAGCGAACTACAAAGTCAATGCAGGTTTCTGAGGAGAGGAGTGGTATAATCTGACTTACGTTTTCAAAGTTTCACCCAGGCTGCTGAACTGAGAATAGTTTGGGGGGCAGGGCTTGGAAATGAACTAAGAGGCCACTGAAGTAATGATGGTGGCTCAGACCAGCACAGCAGCAGTGGAGGTGTGAAAAGTGGTCTGATTCTAGATATACCTTGAAGCTATAACTGGTCATGGAATACGGGAGACAGAAAGCAGGCAAAGACAGAAAGGTTTGGGGCCTGAGCAGACAGAAGGATGAATTTGCCTTCAAATGAGCTGAGGAAAACTGTAAGTGGAACAGGCTTGAAAAGGAAGATCAGGAATTTGATTTCGGATATGCACATCAGACACAGAAGAGAGACTGGATGGCAGGTGGAAATACATAATCTGTTAATTTGGAAGAAAGGCTTGGGCCAAAGATATGATCTTGGTTTTAGTTGACTTATAATTGATATTTAAAGCTATTCAACTGGATGAGATCACCAAGATAAAGAAGAGATGAGAACTGAAGACTGAGCCCTGGGATGGTCCAACATTAAGGAACTGGGAAGAAGAGCAGGCAAAGGAGACTTGAGAAGGAACACTAGTGAAGAATGAGGAAAACCAAGCGAGTTTGGTTGTGCAAGCCAAATGAAGAAGGTATATGAAGGAGCAGTGGGTGTTCAGCTATGGCAAACACAAATGTTAGGACTGTAAGATGGAAGGCTAAGAGATGACCACGGACTTAGCAACGTGGGGGTTATCAGTGACCCTGAAGAGGAGTTCTGACAGAGTGGTAGGGTTGAGAACACTCAAATGTCTCACTGACTAAATAAGTCACCACATTAATGCACTACTAATTTTTTCTTCTAGACACATCTTCGAGCCTTCTCTTTCACTCGCCCCCAAGTCCAAGCAGCTGCTTTGTCTTACTGATTCTACTTTCACAAACTCTCTCAAAATGGTTTCTCCTCTCCCATCCCACAGCTTTGTCCTAGTCCACTTCTTTGAAGAAGGAGTTATGAATCAATAAAGAAACATTAGACTTTTAATAAATGATTCTGGAACACCCAGTTATCCATGTTAAAAAAAAAAAAAAGATACCAACCTTAAGACATACACAAGTTCTAAACATGAAACATAAAACTTTAAAACTGATGGAAGAAATGTAGGTCATATGTTTATGACTTTGTTTATTAAAGATTTCTTTGATACAAAATTCAAAGCCCATAAAGAAAAAGATTCACGCATCTGACTAAAATTAAAGACACCATTAACAAGTGAAAATAGTAGCCTAGGAGAAAATATTCGCAACACATAGAACCAACAAGTGGTAGTATACAGAATTATAAATTTATTTCCTTCAAATCAAACAGCTTCATAGAAAGAGGGAAAGGAAATGAACAATAAATTCACAAAGAAGAACCAAAGAAGCCAATAAACCTTGCGAAGATACTCGATTTCACCAGTAATCAGGAAAATATAAATTAAAACTACAAAGAGATACTATTCATATCCATGGGATTGGTTAAAAATGTAAAAGTCTGACAATAGCAAGTGTTGATAAGGATGCAAAGCACTGGAAATTCTTACATACTGCTTGGCATGATCACTGTGGAGAGCATTTGACAATATCTAGCAAACCTAAGAACATGCACACCCTACGACCCCAGCAATTCCACACTAACACAGCTAGGGTATCTAATGGAATCCTGGTTAAAGTATTACATGTGCACAAAGAGATATGTACAAGATTATCCTTATAAACGCTATTTGTAATCAGAAAGAGAAACAAGCCAGATCACCATCAACAAAGAAAATTTAAATAAAAAGTAGTATATTGTAGAATGTACTACTCTTCAGCAGTTTAAATGAATAAACTAGACACATATATAGCTATAATTTCTAAGTAACCATCAAACAAAAAAGCAAGATGCAGAAGAATATATACATTTGTATATAAATATATCATTAGTGAAAAGTTTAACAACATGCAAAACAATATATGTTGTTTATAGACATATAAAGTAAGGGTGTTACATACGAACTTAAGATAGTGATTAACATTGAGGAGAAAGGAAGGGAATAAGATTGGGAAGGGTAACACAGTTCGATTATATATTTTTTTTTCTTAAGTTCAATAGTAGCACATGGATAAATTATTCTGTATATTTCTGTATGCTTGAAATTAAAAAACTACTTTAATAAAATCAACATACTGCTAAAGTATGAACTTTCTTTTTTTTTTTTAAGATTGGCACCTGAGCTAACAACTGTTGCCAATCTTTTTTTATTTTTGCTTTTTCTCCCCAAACCCCCCAGTATGTAGTTGTACATTCTAGTTACGGGTTCTTCTAGTTGTGGCACGTGGGATGCCGCCTCAGCGAGGCCCAATGAGCGGTGCCATGTCCGTTCCCAGGAACCGAACCAGCGAAACCCTGGGTCGCTGAAGCGGAGTGCACAAACTTAACCACTCAGCCATGGGGCTGGAGCCAAGTATGAACTTCTTAAACCTGGCATTCAAGACTCTCCACAATATTATCCCAACTGCCTCATGCTTCTCTATTTCTTACAGCAGTGTTTTCCAAGCCTTAGACATTTTCATACTTCCTTCATTATTTTTGCTATGTATGCCATCTCTATTATTAACGGATATTTTTCTTTTTATAATTTTTAGCTTTAACAGCCTTGAACAAATCAGTAATAAATAGAAAGTCACATGTTTAATATGCTAGTTATATTTTTCCAATGTGAATATAAAAAAATATATAAGTATTAAAATGTTTGTCCTAGTGCCATCTAGAAACACCAAGCATCACACTCTGGGTGCACTGTCTTGCACCAGTGGTTCTCAAATTTGGTGTACACGATTATTTGGGCAGCTTGTTAAAAACGGAGACTCCCAGGCCGTACCTATAGGGATTCTGATTCAGGCAGTCGGAAGACAGAAATCCTGCCCTTTATGTGTCCTTGGCACCTACCAGATTGGACTATTTGCCATTCTCTAGACAAGCTCTACATTTTCCTTTTCCTGTACCTTTCCTCTTGTTACATCCTCTGCTGGAAGTACGCCTCCTTCTCCCTAAGCCAATAGACATTAAGCCTACATTTTAGGGCTCATATTAAACATCACCATCACAATAAAGGACTTTGACTTTGATGCGACATCCTTCTCATTTCAGTACCCTTCCCTCCCCTATCAATTTTATATATCTGTATGGATGCTTATCACATTCAATGTAATATACGTCTACTTGTCTTACTCCTCCTCCTGGACTAGGAACACTAGTTGAGGGTGGAAGCCTTATACTTGTTCAAAAGTAGGCATTATGGCTTGGTCATTTTATGCTTTCAACATGACGGTTACTCAGATACTTGCTGAACTGAGCTCTGCTAAACACTCTGAATTAAACAATTTTTATTAACATTTCAAACATCATATACCATAAGGCAATAGAATATTCATTCATACAGCACTGCAAATTAAACATGAGAATCTAGACTACTCAGCTTCATTTTCAGAATGAGAAAACTGAAAATATATCCTACTTAGAAACAAATAATTTTAGTTGTTTTCATTTTTAAAGAGAAAAAAATAACAGTTTAACTAGCCAAATTTAGTTTCTAAGAAGAAAAGGAAAATTGCTTAACTTAAAACCTTCCAAGCAAAAGTAAATGATTAAGTTATTAATTGACAAAGTGAGTTTTGATACTGCTACAAAAAGCAATTAAGAACAAAACTATTATTAAAGCAAAGTTAACTGACTCTGGCAAAATTCTCAGTACTTCCAAATGATATTTCAATATGCTTTCTCTTTGTTTTAGTGTTGCACATTACCCTGATGCAGCAAGAGGAATAATCTCTAAGCATTTTTCCCATATAAAAACCATAATAACCAGCAGTATAAAAACCATAGAAACTATTTGTTTTTAATCAGAAAGTATCAACATGCAATTCATTTGTGAATCTTGTATTTTCAATTTGGTAATAATAATTTGGTTTGTTTCTATGCCAGGAGTAGACTCTTCTAAACATACTTATTTTAACCTACATAGAAAATAAACTAATGCAAACAGAAATGGGACTTTTTAATGGAATATGTTCATCAACATCAATCTATATTACAATATCATCTGGATTTGTATATGTCAGCATATACATGATACTTTATAAAGACAGATAATCGTCAAACTAAAATATACAAATGTACATACTAATTTCAAGTAATAAAAAAAGGAAAAAAATGGAGAATAGGTATTTTTTATGTTCACTTAGCCTTCTAGGTTGAAAAGGAGAATGAAAAGATGACAATTGTGAGAAATAAAGAATAAGGAAAGGTTCTCACACAGCTCATTTTCTCCTCCCCTCATTCATTTTTCTGTCATGCTCCTGTTAAATTTCCTCTTTTACAGGCAGGTCAAGTAAACGAAACATAGCTTATATGAAAATTTTTATTTAACTTTTTCATTCTGTTTTTACATTGTAAAAATAAAATTTCAACCCACTATGTCCATTTTCCTGAATAAAATTAACTGGAAGCAAATAAGGTACTATTATATGGGAGCTCAACCTAAGAATTCCCCGAAATGATTCTAGTATTGGTTTTATTTACCATAAAATGATAACCTATAATTATTGATACTGATAAGACAGCCATCCAGTTATGCTTACTTCCTAAATAAGTAATCTTTTTGATTTTCTAAAGTAATAAATGTAGGCAGAACTTAAAGCTCCATAAACCTCAAGAACCAGAAAAATGCAGAAGTTCAAAGGTAATGAGAAGACGTTAAATAACCCTATTTCAAAGATACCGTAAGCGGAATAGATCAGATTAAACAAGCTTATTGGGAAGTAACAGCACAGCTTATTTGATAAAGCAGTTCTGAGAAACCCAAAAATACCATTTCTCTTTTAAAAAAATCAAAGAAGAACTTGGACTAACAAGAAATAATGCACAATTTGGCTTGATCAAATACTTCATTAATTTTTTTCTACCCTCTAAGGTATTGCCCTTTTAAAATCCTCTTCAAATAAAATATAACCTAATTGCTTGCACACGTCTTCAGTTGCAAAGGGATTTTCATTTCAACAGTGCCACCTAGTGGAGCAAGCAATACTTCCAACTGGTGACTAGCTGATTTCACTAGTCTCAAAGGCAGGAATTTCCAAATCGTTTTATTTTCTGGTTCACAATATTCCTAATAATATTAACATTCAAGGGGAAATTTACAAAAGTGTCATAATTTATAGATGTTTGTCTTCTGATAGACTATTTAACGAGGTCATTTACAAATATTATAATACTTTAAATAAAGATACCTTTGTGATTTCTTCAGAAGCTCGTTTGAAGTCCTGAACATTTCGACAGTAAAATCCAATTGTACAGCTAGGATCCATTTTTCGAAATGACATCTTTTTGGGAGAAGGGCAGTGGAATGTCTGTAATTTTAAAAGTTTTTGAGGATTAATTTAATCTTATTTGATGGACTTAAGTATACAGAAGAATATTACTTAATTGGAAATCTGCTATCTAGCTTTTCTCAAAACTATAAACATGCTTTCAAATAGTGTTTTAGTTAGTCTACCCTATGCAGATGGTCCCTCTCACTGTTCAAAGCTGTAAAATATGAAAGCCAACATTGTGTATATTCAATTCACCCAATCGCCACCTTATGCAACACTAGTGCCACTCTGCAAAAGAAAGAAGTATGTGAAAAGTGGTATCCATTTCTAACACTTGCAGAAGGGAAGAAAAGCGTACCACTGAAAAAGACATGAATAAGCTAGCACAAAGTTTAGAATCAAGTTAGTAACTTCCACAAAAGTGCAATTAAATATGTTTCGTTAGAGATTTTATTAACGTTTATAAACCTTTATAAGAAGAATATCAAGACTTTGTAAACAAATGCACAGATTCATGTACATGTTCTATAATGATACGAAACTTGCAAGTTTCAGCAACTGACACAATTAGCACATAACTGCACATCCTCCCAGACCGCTCTTCTGTGGTACTTTCCTTCAAGTTCTGCTTGGTGCCCTAGAGGACACAGGTGAGCAGCTCTCCTCCGGCCCTTGCCCTCCTCCTCACCACCTCCTGTCCTTCAGCCCACTTTGCTCGAGTGCCCACAGAGCCACAGAGAGATGGCCTGGGAGGCTGCCCTAGCCTCTCCACTCTTGCTAATGGGATGTGGCTGCTACTAGAGTCTGGTATCTTTGGAGAAAATAAAAGTAGGAATGGGCAGAATATAAAGCTAATCACTCCAATATTTTTTCTCCATTACATTATATACTTTATGTAAAAGATTTTTTTAAACTGCTTTTGATATCTTATCCTTAAAAATCACTGAAGCTACCAAGTCTTTTTTTGTATGTATATAAAATTTTTATGTAAAGGAGGGCCGTAAATATATATAAATTCATATTTGTTTATATTTGCATAAAGTCTGTAACGATATACAAAAATTAACAAGTTTAGGGGAGAGGTAGAAAACTGGGCATACAGGAGACAGGTGTGGGAAATTCTTTGTTATATACTTCATATTTTTGAGTTAAAGAACAAGCTCATTAAGAAATAATCTAGGCTGAATTTGAACTCATAAACTTAAAATTTCCCTACATTTAATGCCTAAAACTAAGAGATTTTAACTTGAAATTATCTACGAAAATGCAAAAAAAAATAGGCTTTTATACTTGCTATGTTCACGGTGAATCAATCAAAATCACTCTTTTCTCTCCCCCTACATCTCCGTGATGCAATTAGTGGCCCATATTATCACCAGAGGATATGCAGAATGCACACAGTCAAGCTGCTTTTCTCCTTATGGATAGTTCAATCCAACATCATGACAGCAAATATAGACCAAACAAAAGTGTTTTCAGAACTATGACTTCCATTGAATGCTTGGCTAACACTTTCTTTATATAGTGAAATCCAAGCCAGCTAAACCAGAACCTCCAGAGCACTAGTCAACACAAGCATTGTCTTAGTCAGACTTTGTTGAACATTGTTTCACCTGTTTTATTTGTAAAGAGATATTAAAAACAGATCTGGAAAGGCATACACAGCTAAGTCAACTGTCAGCTAACAATATCGAGGCATGTATTAGTGTATAAGGCATAGAGAGTTCTAGGTCACATTTACAAAAAAATTATTCTACATATAAGGTATCTAAAAATAGTCATTTGCCAACTCCTTCCAAAGCCAGTAATAAGGAATGCTGATTTCGTTTTTACTACTTGGAGATAAGGAAGAAGGGCCAAAAGTTTGTACAAGGTCCAACAAAGTATTTTTTTTAACTCATTTACAAGGGGGTCCTACAATATACTAAAACATTGATTAAAGTTTTCACGTAAGGACCTACGAGTAAGACTAAACCGGAACAGGCTTAGTGCCATTTCACAGTATTGCTTCAACCATCATAGAGAGTAATGACAAACACTACACTGTTTTTCATGGTTGTTTTGATATCTACAAATAAATTTTAAAATTATTCACAAAAACACAGATATAAATTTCTGATCACTGAAAACTGAAACTACTATTGGTTGTACGTATGTACTAGGACTCACACTGCAGAGAGGCATTTTATACCACTTAAACTTAAAATTACATTCTTTTGTTCACCCAAGAAGATTCTGAAGTCAACCAACATTAATGTAAAATTCAGGGGCTGGCCCCATGGCCTAGTGGTTAAGTTCGGCGCTTCAACAGGCCAGGTTCACAGGTTGGGATCTCAGGCACAGACCTATACCACTCATCAGCTATGCTGTGGTGGCATCCTACATATAAAAAATAGAGGAAGACTGGCACAAATGTTAGCTCAGGGCTAATCTTCTTCAGCAAAAAAAAAAAGTTCAGAATTATTTTTGCCTATCACAGAACAAGCTAGACTTTAAAATATTTTCCTAAGTGGCACTACTCAGCTATGTTCATTTTGTGATAATGCTTTGAGCTATGCACTTATGATTTCTTTTTTAATTTTTAAAATTCTGACGATTGGTAAGAGTAGCAGCTTCTACTTCACAAATACATTTTAGGGAGTATCTACTAGATATGTTTGTGTGACAGTGAAATATGTTTCTGAAAAAACTGGCCAGAGTGAGTCAATTCCTATTTATTTCATTTTTCAATACATTATTTGTTCACTGCCTCAGCGAAGAGTCACTAGGCACCTACTAAGTGCCAGGCCCTGTTCTGGGCTACTACTGGGAACAGTGGATTCTACACCTAAGCATACAAACAAGACTGAAGCAAATACTGTCAGGCGTAGCTATGCTATTGTGCTGATTTAGATGAAGCTTCCTAGATAGTTCATTAGCAAATACCCTCACTAAAAAGCACTTTCTGCTAACTGCAGTTCACGTGTGTGATTCATAAAGGGTACGTATTTCACTGATGAATTCACTCACCCATCTATCTAATCACATCACATCATTCTAATAGCTTTACTGCCACTATTCTCTGAATTTACTAGGATAGATTAAAATAGTCACCACTGTATGAACCTCCTAAAACTGAAAATTTGGAATTGAGGCCCAGAAATCAGAACAGACTAACATGTCTATTAATAAGGCTTTTCTCACCTTATTAAAAGAATATTGATATTAACATAATAGCACATTACCTTCAATAATAGACTAGAATTTGGTATTTTTAAGAGTTAGAACAGATCATTCCAAAAGTATATCATTAATAACATGGAACAATAATCTCTGGTTTAGGAAATCTTAACTTATTAAATATGCACACACACATACATATAAACATAAGAAAATATATATCCGCTAGTCCTCTCATCCCAACTGAAACGCTGCCCTGTCCCAACCACTGACAATGAGGACACACAATTCAACACACCCTCACTGCTAAAGCCCATTTGAGCTCTTCTCATTCCTTTCTAATTTAAAGTTGTCCTTTCATGACTTTTTCCATTGAGGTTGTTCACGCTGCTCCCCTGAACCTCACTTTCCACATGAAAAGCAGAGCCTGAGTTTACACATTATAACACGCCCTCACACTAAACCACGTGCTCCGTTCCTCAGCCCTGGCCAAGCACTGCCCTGGCACATCCCCACTACTAAAGCCAGGATCTAAATACACCTACTTACATTCACTTCACAACGTTAAAAATTAAGTAAGGACAGCTAAAGATGAAGATTCTCTTAAAACTCAGTATAGAAATTCAACAGTATACACTAGTATATTTTATAAGAAAATGTCACCAGAATTAAAAGTTAACACAAATATAGATAATCAAAACATCTGGAACTATGAAGAAGAAAGAAAAAGCTTCAACAGAGGTCCCTACAGTGCTGAGGACAGTGCCTTGCACAAAGAAGGAGCTCAGTAAATGGTGTTCAATAAATGCTTGTTTAAAAACGAATAAATAACTTGATCTGATCTGGTTTAAAAATTTTTAAAGCTCAATTCTAGAAATATAGGAATTCAACACCATAAGAACAACAATAAAAGATATAATCTGCTAAATCTCTTCTTCAGTCTCAAATATTCTGATATCATACAACTTAAATTTTCGTAATCCTATTAGATTCAGGGCACTCACTTAAAATACCAGGACTACCAGCAATTATTTACATGGAAGTGGATAAAAGAGCTAAGATTTTAATTTCTGCACCTATTGACTAAAAAGAAATATTGATCAAAAAAAGCTGCTTTCAAAAATAATTTTAATAATTGAGATACAAGGGTGGTTTTAGAATGTGCACATAGTTTATTACATTAATCAACCACAAAATTTCAACAGTGTATAAACATACAACCTATACAGCAAGGGAAAGATGGTAATTAAAATCCCTCCACTTGAAGCATTTTAAGCTTATGATACGATAAAAAGCACAAAGTGAAATTTTATTTCTGTACAAAGAGAGACAACTTGCTCTAATTTTTATATTATACTTTCATATGAAAATAAATAATCCTATTCACTAATAATCTAAGAGAAATCCCTGAATTGAGACAAACGAAAAACTGTCCAGAGGAATTATCCAGACAGGCAAGATACTCCAGCAGCATCTCAAAAATAAAACATCTAAACCCACTTTCCTGGTGTCCTAATGTATGAGAAATAAATGCTTCTGTGCATTTAAGAAATTACCTAATTTCATCAAACTTTACAAAGTCTCTTAAAATCAATTCTTCTTTGACTCGCTCATGAAGTGCTGCAACAGTCTCCCAGGAACGAGCTGCAATCTTTCTAACGCTGTGTAGACAAAACCAGGGTGTTCATTCACCTGGCACTTTGCAGAGGCTCTCAAAATATCAGATGAAGAGTCTCTCTTTATAAACTGGCCAAAATAATCAACACTAATAATCTTTAAATTGGCCTATTTTGGATAATACTAGAACACTATGAATAACCTTCCATCTGAATCTCAACTATCTACTTTTTTGAGAAGTCAATTTGGCACAGATACACTGAAAATGTAACTTAGTCATAGAAATCAGTGCTACAAGGCCACAATGCAGCACAAAGAGAATTACAATGTGGTTCACACAGCACAATTCTGTAGCGCCTCCCACAATATCAGTCAGTCAACTAGAAATATTTATTAATGTTCATATGCAAGATACTAGGAAAGAAGAACGGAGAAAGCCAACTTGATCTCTGGCCTCAAGATCCTTGTACTTTAGTTGAGGTAACAGTTTACAAAGGATGCCAGAATGTTTTATAACGTGTCTTTTGGAACCAGATTTTCACCTTGCAGTTTATCTTTTTTAATATTCTACCCTTTAAATACTATTAGGAATTAATATTAGCTAGCAAGCTATTACTAAAACAAAGTACTAAAACACATTTCCAACTTGTCAAGCCCTTGAGAATTAGTGATCCATGCCACCCAAGTGATTTAAATTATTTTAAAAGTCTGCAAAAGCATCAACTGGGAAACCAAGAACCAAAACCACGTATTTTTAATTTTCTGACTTAAAATATTGGATCACAAAATGACCAACTTTATAAAAGGAAGAGAAGAGATTAAGAAATCAAAGTTAAAATAAATATTAGAAACCCAACTAAGCTCTTGAAAACTAGAGGCTAAGACTTCATTACTATACTTAAAGCAAAATAATTTAGCAGTCTCTTTATGTCACTTTGTCATTCTAACCCAACTCCATCATTCTTCATTTTTCTTTTTTTTCCCTTTCTCTCTTTTTTTAAACATGCCTAACATTTTAATTCTTCAGGACTGTTCAACTGTATACCTACAAAATTACTTGGAGACTTGATAGGTAGGGCTAGGGCATCTAAAAAGTTAGAGACAAAGATGAAGAAGAAAATCATAAATTAAAATTCAGCAACAAATTATTTAACCTTTGGCCATTGTTTGAATTATGGTTTTATAAATCAGTAAAATATTGATTATTAACTTGTAATACCATAAAAGTATAGCTGCCCGGCACATCTCTAAACAATTAGAGATGGGAAGAAATGGTAGGAAAACAGTACCAGCTATTTATCCATAGTACCTCAAGAGGGAAATCCTTTATGCTGACATCTACAAAAGATTGGCAGTAATGAGGATCCATGTAAATCAAACTGTCATCTACAAGGACAAAACAGAAGACAAGTAATTCAAAAAACACCTTATTATTACACTGCTTACAATCCAATTTCTATGTAGAATAGCTGAAAAAACTCTGGGAGTAACAGCTTGCCAGACTGATATTCATTGACTGAAACATAGGTTTGCACAGGACAGATTAACTTTTGCATAATCAAATATGCTTGTACAAGCAGAATTTTTATAAAGTGATGAGACTGTCATTTAATTTTTGGTGATAAAATTACTTTCACAAACACACAATTATATTCTACAGTTTGCATATGAAAAATGTATTGCCCTACTTTACCCTGACAGGAAGAACATATTGCTTGTCATTTTATCATCAACTAGCACGGCTAAAACTGGTAAAAAGTAAATATGTAAATAGCAACTGCCAGAATGTGGCAACAATGTCTTCTGAAGTTTAGTGAAACCAATAAATTATACTTTGTTTATGCAATAACAGAAATTAAACATACATTTTACAGAATCCAATTACGTTGTGGACCAAATGACAAATGAGTGGCTATGGTAGGACTGATAATTTTATAAGGTACTCATTTTGCTCCATTAATCATCCTGTTTCTAGATGATCCTCTATTAACTCTCTGACTTTTAAAAGAAAACAATGAAGAAATATGTTTTACTAAATCACTAACCTTGAAATCCAGCAAAGTAATATGACTGTTTAGGTTTGCCACCAATAATACCCACACAATATTCAAGGCTTAAAATACCCTGTCAAAAGAAATTAATTCAGATTTAGAGTCAAGAGACAAATGGTAATTATTCGAAACAATCAAATTTGCATTACCAATATTAGTAGTCCCAAAATTTTTCACCACTAGTTTTATTTTTATTACATTTGCCCACATGTTCTGAAATCTTTCTGTCTACCAAACTATCTTCCATTTTCTTTAAATCACTCAACTTTAACATGACTAAATCAAATATCCTGATCAGCATGCCACTCAACAACAATCAACAACTACTACTCGCCAGATACAGAGAGAAACAACGGCACCACATCAAGGTAATAAAACTCCCGCCACAGCCAAAACCCCTGGCCTTTCAGGCAGCTGGTGCAGCCTGACGGTGTGCAAGGCAGTGCTGTCCCCAGGCTTTTTGAAATGCTAGAAACAGTTCCTAGACCTGGTTACCGCTTTCACTGAACCGTGAGTCTCAGGATCCCAAACTAAAAACTATTTTCTAATCAAGAGCATTCACTTGACAAACGTTTTATGCTGCTTCATTTGGAATAAATATAAAGACTAATGAAAACAATTTAATCCCAGAAAAATAATTATTATTCTGGTATTTAAAGACATTTTATTTTACAAATCATAAAATATCAGGGATACCTCAATAAATTATTTAGTATGCCCCTCAGCATCTATTCTAAGCAGAACTCTATTTAAGCTGGGCCAAATAATTCTATACCTTTCAAAAAAGACATGCCCAGTGAAATTAATGTCTTGTCAATAGTTCCTGCATTAATTTGGGCATATATTTGAAAACACTAATAATGATAAAACGTACATTATAAAACTCCAGAAGTATTAAAAAAAAAGTTAAACTTTTCTTCCCTTAAATGAAAGGATGTTTTGAAATCTAAAAGATATAAAAATAATATATGAACAAATGCTTTTTTTCCTTAAGTAATCAAACCATAGTTTTTTTAACTTAATTATTTTCTTAAAAATAATATGTGGTCATTGTAAAAGAACACACACATGGGGCTGGCACAGTGGCATAGCGGTTAAGTTCGCGTGTTCCACTTCGGTGGCCAGGGTTCATAGGTTCGGATCCCAGGCACAGACCTACACATAACTCCTCAGGCCATGCTGTAGTGGCATTCCACATACAAAACAGAGGAACACTTGCACAGATGTTAGCTCAGTGACAATCTTCCTCAAGCAAAAAGAGGAAAATTGGCAACGGATGTTAGCTCAGGGCCACTCTTCCTCGCAAAAACAGAACAAACAAATAAATTAATTAAAATAAATTAAAAACACACACAGAAAATACATTAAACAGTAAAAATTCCCCAAAACCTCAACACTTAGAGCTCATCATTATTAAAATCTGGGGGAAAAGCTTCTTGACATGTGGGTATATTACACATATTCACATAGAGATTTACAAATACAATTTTATATATGTGGAATCATATATAAATATACACATATGTACATACACAACATATGCTGTTGTAACTTCTGTCACTCATTATGTCATTAACATTTTCTTATCAATAAATATAGATCTTATTTAATGGCTGTAAAATATTCTATTTATGAAGATAACAAAATGTCCTTTAAAATCTCCCTCGTGAATTTTTACATTGTTTCCAGGTTGTCACTGTTATAAATAACCCTCTAAAGAAGAACCGTGTATATTTTCAGTCTTGTGAAAATATCATACAGGTTTTTTTGGAAAGGAGAACTGCAACTGAAAAAATTAAATAAAACAGAGAAGGCAAGTTCAGTTAAAATTTTAGAGCTAACTAAAAAATAAATTAGGAAGAACTTATACAAAAAATAAACACTTGATAATAAGTTATTATTCTATTGTTATTATCATTCTAGTAATAGTTCTATAATCCTATTGCCTTCCCCCTAAATAAAAATCCTGAGCACAATTAGAGAGGGCCTTCCTTTAACTTGAGGCACTCTGACCAGCTGGAACACAACGTTCCTCAGGGACCCACGAGGAAGTGAAAGTTCTAAGTTCCTCACAGCTGAGAAAAGAAAGAAAAACATATAACAAGAATCATCGCCGACTCTCCTCAGAAAAAGAATGATTCCAAGTAATGGAAGAAAGACTTGGTCCTTGGCATCTGTACTTCCTTTGCAACAGACCAGAGCAGATTCAGCAGTAAACGTGCAGAAGCAGATCAGGAGCTGGAACGCCACTACATGTAAGGGGCTGTATCTTTGGAAACTTGAAACACTTTTCAGTTCCTAAAAAAGCGTCTTCACAGTTATCTAGTGGTCAGAATGTATTGAGCTGTATCCACAAAGCAATAAATAAGACTAAAGTAATCAGTCAAAAAGGCAAGGCCTAATTTGTCTTGCTGAAGAAAGAGAATATACTGGATTTTCCTCATTCCAGGTCATTTAAAAATATATAAATAAACAAACTGGCTGTGGTAAGGGCGGATAAAGCACCATCCCCAATTTCCTTCTCCTCACAGAATGCAGCAGGAGATGGTACCATCTCTGAAATACTGTGGAATTACCTTGATGAATAAATTTGGAAAACAGAATTGAATGGTGAATTTTAGAGAGTATGATGTAGAATGGTCTGGCAGGAAAAAATAGAACCGCTGACAAAGGAAGCAGAGGGAGGGGCCAACAAGGGGGTGGTGAGGTATAGGCAGAGGTGGACCATAAGGAGGAGGAAAAGGGGGAGAGCAGGAGGAGAAGGAGAGGAAGAAGCAAAATGCAGGAGGAAGAGGAAAATTATTTTCCTTTCAGGGCTATTAGACACTATTTTTTCACTTCTAAATGACTCTTTACATGCCCTCATTTTGGCTTTTGACCAAACCACCCCTGACCAAGCATAACACCTAGCATACAACCTACTTTACTCAACCATTTCAGTCATTTTTACCTGATAATAGAAAAATTAAAATGTCTCAATAGTCATTGCTCTCTTATTTTAGTGGACTATTAAATTAAATTTTAGGGGCCAGCCCGATAGCACAGAAGTTAAGTTCACATGTTCTGCTTCAGCAGCCCGGGGTTCAGTGGTTTGGATCCTGAGTGTGGACCTACACACCAAGTGTCAAGCCATGATGTGGAAGGCATCCCAAATATAAAGTAGAGGAAGATGGGCATGGATGTTATCTCAGGGCCAGTCTTCCTCAGCAAAAAAGAGGAGGATTGGTGGCAGATGTTAGCTCAGGGCTAACATTCCTCAAAAAAAAATAACTAATTAATTAAATTTTAGTGGACTAAGTCTAAATTAAATTAGCAGAAGCTCAAAGAAATGTTAGAGTTTAAAAAGTCCATACTTTAGGGGGAAAAAACAAAGTTCTGGTCTCTGTTACTAGTAGGCTATCTAAACTTGAACATATCACTTAACTTCTCTCGGTCTTTTCTGTTGTATAAAGACAATCCGGTTCCTAGCTATTGTAAGGGCAAAATGAGATAAATCCATTTGAAAGTGTTACACAAATACGAGAACTAACAATGATGTGCGAGCATCTCCTTCATCTATACTAGGTACTGAGGATCACTTTAACAGCTGACCATAGTTCATTTCACTACAATTTAGGCTCCAATGAATCACTCAAGAGCATTCGGCAGTCCTGCCATCTGATAAACACTATCAATACCACCAAATAGCAAAGCCCCCAGCCACATGAAACATGCCTCGAAGCCATCTGCAGGCCCATCCATGAAGGATGAGGGTTTGGCTAAGGAGTCAGTCCCAAGATTGTCTCAATTTCTAATCTTCTCGTAGTGGTAGAGCAGGCAGAGGGAATCCAGTTCAGATTTGGTTACAACCTACAGAGACATGGCGACATGCCCAAAGTCCCAAAACCAACGGATTCGCTAGACGAAATGGTTCATAACTTCTCACATTCCACCAATAATTCAACTAAAGAGGCCGCACATTAGAAATCAAAATCCCACTTTTACCTAGGGGATTCATATGTTATCAACATATTATAGTATTATTAGTGATAAGTATGCCTGCAAAATTTTAGTAACTATTAAGAAAAGCCAATATACCAGCTGGAAGACTTGTATATACCATGTACTGAAAACAACTGCCCTAGATTTTTAGAATCAGCATGTTCCACCCTATATACATAGGAACCACAATACGCAGTTAATACCTCATGTGGGGAACAAATTGTCACTGAATCATAAAAGACAAATCTAGACTTTATTTCAAGATTACTATACGCCATAGCACTCCATTCAAGAGGAATTCCATCTCTGGCCTTGGAAAAATAAGGCATTTTATTGAAACTATGAAAATAATATAAATACCATAATCTTAACCAGAAACTAAGTATTTCAAAAGTTATAATTTTGTTACAACTGAATGTCTTGGTGCCCAAACAAGAAAACACATTAGACAGTTTCTTTTGGAAAAAAGAATTATGTGTTCTGAAATAGAACAGATTTTTAACTTGTTAATATGAAAAGAAAGTTGGAACCTCCCCCATCCATAATATCTTCCTCATTTCTATCTATACACATAATCATTCTAACTACTTATTGACCTTATGGTGGCACAGGAAACAAATAAAGAGATAACGCAGCAGTAATAGAAAACTCAGTTTGTTTCAGTAATTACCTCAACATAGTTTAATGTGGGTTTTATGAATAAACACAGGTACATTCTTTTGAAAATCACAAGTAAGGATAATGGGAACTGTCGACATATTCCAGATTATGATTATTGCTGCATTTGTGTCTCCTTGATTAGCCACAAAGATAAAAAGGATTTTCATTTTGTCACAGAACACTGTACTCTTCAACTCACACCTGATCTCATAATACTGAAATTTAAAGTCTCTAATGTCTAAATTTACAATCTACAACTAGAAAATCATCACTTACTTATACCCATCATTTAACAGAAAAAAGGCTGCAAATCTTCTGTATTTTCCATATTAGCTAGCATTGCCTTAAAATAATTTATCTCATCTTTCCTACCTTTACAAAATCTAAGTAGTCGGTGTTGGTTCTTTCTCCACCAAGTCTAACAGGAACTAGAATAATAACAGCTTTGTCATCTGCATGATCAGAAGCCATGGAAGCGCACTGTTTATCAATTACATCAGAACTGTAAACTGAGAAAAACATAATGAATATATATTAAATTTTACAAAAATGATTTTTGGAAACATTTTTACCCTAATTTCCCCCCACTGGCATATCATCTGATCTCTGACATCACTATCATCTCGAGTTAAAAAACACATCCCTCATTTATGCATTCAACAGACACTGAACAGCTATTGTATTGGGTTTCGGCTGTGAGCAAGATGGAGAAAAATCCCTGCCCTCATAGAGCATACCCTCTAATGTGGGGAAACAGACAATAAATAAGTAAAATATAAGATACGTCAGATGGTAATAGGTGCTTTGAAGAAAAACAAAGGGAGAAAGATGGATAGGAAATGCTGGGGTGGGGGGAGTGGAATTTAAAATAAGGTGGGAAGGAAGGCCTTATTAAAAACTAACATTTAAGTCAAGACATAAAGAAAGTAAGAAACCAAGAAATGCAGATACCTGGGAGAAGGGCATTGTGGGGACCAAGATCAGCAAGGGCAAATGCCTTAAGGCAGAAGCAGAGCTGGCATGTTTCAGGAACAAGCATATACATGCGTGTGCGCACACACACACACACTCACCCCTGTGTCTCTGCAGGGACTTGAGCAAGGGGAACAACAGTGGAGGTGAGGTTAGTAGATAAAGTTACAGACTGGGGGAGAATGAAGACAAATTGTGTGAGCTCTTGAGGCCATTGCAAAGACTTCAGTTTTTACTTTGAGTGAGATGGGAAGCCACTGAAGAGATTTTTAGGAAGGGAATGTCCTGATCTGACTTACCCTCCACCAGTCTGGTTCCTCTGTGGATAACAGATGGGAGAGGGCAAGGGCTGAAGCACAGAGAACAGCTAGAAAGCCCCTGTAGTAATCCAGAAGACATGATGGAAGCTTGAACAAAGGCAGTAATTGTGAAGACAGGTAATGGTCATGGGATGGTCATGTGGAGGTGGTGCAAAGTGATCAGTTTGAAGATAAAGAACTCCCTAAAACAGTAACATCAGCAAACAGAGTAGAGAGCTGCCATTTACAAAGACAAAGAAGACTGTAGGAGGGGAAAAAATAGGAGGGGGACTGGGAGCTCCGTTTTAGATAGGTTAAGTTTGAGATATCTATTAGACATGCAAGCAGGGAGGATGAGTAGGCAGTTAAGGACATAAAAGCCCGGGTTTGCGGGGAGGCCAAGGATGGACCTATAAATTCGGGAGTTCACAGCATACAGATGGTTCTGTAAAGTCATGAGACTGGTTGAGTTCAAATCCGTGCACAAAGAAAAAGAGATGAGGTCTAAGGGCTCAGCACAGCACAGCACAGCACAGCACAGCACACCAACAATTTCAGAGATCAGGGAGACAGGAAAAGCAGCAAAGGAGGCTGTGAGGGAGCAGAAGGAAAACCGGAAGAGTAGTGTTCTGGACACGAAGTAAACCAAACATTACAAGGAGGAAGTGGTCAACTGTGTCAAATGCTGCTGTAGACTGTGTGATGTGAGGACTGAGAAGTGACCAGTGGATTCAGCAAGATTAAATTATGGATTAGAGCAGTTCCAGTAGAGTGATGGGTGTGAGAGTCTAAACAGAACAGTTCAAGAGAAAATAGGATTTGATGGAAGCAAATACAGACAAAACTTTATTTTGTTTTACTCAACAAAAAATAGTCTTATTCAAAACTTACTTATACCCACACCTCCTCTCAGATAACCAAAGTCTTCTGCTCCTCCACAGTTAGCCCCAGTTCTTCCCTTTAAATTCCAAGTTCAGATGATAAACTATCAAATTTATCAAACTATCAAAACTATCAAACAGGAGCTGCTCACCAGCTTCCCTATCTCCCATAGTCAGTCTAAACCAAAGCTACAAAAATGCAACAACATTTCTTTGCATGTTTCAATTCTACCATCTTACTTGTTCCAAACTATTCAGTAATGGCTTCTAATTATAAACTTTAAATTCTCTCACTTTTCTGAGGCAGGGCACACATGACAATCCCCTATCTTCGACTTTTCTGAACTAATACTCACTCCAATCAAATGAGCTTTACCTTCAGAGTTCTACTTCCCTCAGAAACAAATACTGCCACAAGTAAGACACAGTAGTAACATTTCCACTGGCATATACAACAAATTCTTCTTTATCAAATGCCTCTTACCGTTCATCTTCACTCAAAACACATTTAACAGGGCCCGCTATTTTTTGAAGTTTTCTATGCTAGATGGGTATAAAAGCAAATAAGATCCTGATTTCAAAGTGTCTGGCTCTATCGTTTTGGTGTTTTTCCTCCACTTCCAACATATGAAAGGGCTATGAAATAGTCCAATTCCATCACAAAGGCTCTCAAGAGCAGTAACTCCCAAACAAATGATTCTGATACCCTCCCTTACCCCTGCCATGTTAACAGTGATCTACAGGGAGATGCAGCTAATCACAAGGTGATATTACAAGTGAATTACAAGTGCAATATTTAATAGAGGTATGTCCAAAACGTTACAGAGTACAGAAAAATAAACTAATTCTGCCTGATGGGAGTTGAAAGGCTTCACCAAAGGTGTAATCTTTGAGTGTGTTCTTAAAGAATGAGAGTTACCAAGAAGTGTTGTTATTAAAATAATAAGGGGCATTCTAAGCAAAGGCAACAGAAAAGGCATGGAAAAAAGATAATAAAAGTATGTCCAAGGAACGACTTGAAGGTTGATAGTACTTTGGCACATCAGCATGAAAGACAGTGTTGGGAGGCGATACTAGAAATGTAGGCCAGGACAAATTGTAAAGGACTTTATGTGCTTTCTACGCTAAGGTAACTTAAGACTAGAGTCAATGGTCAATCGTAGGTTTTTAAATTAAGAGACATGATCAATTTCTTTGATCAGATGGATCAAAAAGAGAAAAGAAAGATAAGGAAACCAAGTTGAAGTCTAAGCTAAAGGTCTAATCCAAATCAATGACAACAGAGAAGAGAGAACAGATTCCAGAAGTATTTTTTTAAGCATAATTGGTAAGCTTTGGTTGACAGGCTAGATATAAGCAACGAGAGAAGAGTCAAGAATGAGTGAGTGAATGCACGTGAACATGATGCCATTGGTAAAGAGAAAACAGAAAGCAAGAAAGGAGAAGGATAGGGGGAATGGTACGTTTAGTTTTAAACAAGCTGATCTGAAGTGTTTGTAGAACGTCTAGGTGGAAATATTTGGAGGGCAGCAGAAAATACAAGTTACCTCCTCTGAGCACCAGTAGCACTAGAAATGCAGTTTAAAAGTTCTAGTGAATAGTGCATAGTCCTAACTACTTAAAGCCACAGAAAATGATGCAATTACAGAGGAAGAGAATACAGAATGAGAGGAGGAGAAACTAAATGGAAAGTGAAGCCTTTAAAAACACTAATGAAGGCCGAGGGAAAAAAATTATTGATAGAATCTGGCTTCGCCTAATTCCTAACCACACAATCCATCAAAATACACTACACTACATAACATAAACTCTCCCTTTAGGATTCTTAAACATCAACGCTAAAAATTTTAAGATGTACTTCAAATTACACACACCACTTACATAATGAGTAACTCTGTGTTCTTTAACTAACAATATGTATCACTTAAAGACCAAGCCTGACCAGTATGAATAAAAGCACAAAAGGCAATGACCGATACGAATAAAGGCACAAAAGGCAAATTCATAAATTTATTTAATGATTAATTGTTTAAGCACATTCTTTGGCTTAATTAGAACTCGTAACACAGCAAATTTTATTTGCAAGACTTTCTACCTGAAAAACAAATATAGTACCTGCAAAACTCATATATTCATTTGGAAGTTTACAACTCTCATGTTCATATGGCTGTAATCAAGGCTATCAGCCTTTCTTTAAAAACCAATGAACCTTAACAAACAAAAAGCATGTGTATTTGGTAACCACATTTCCACACTACAAGCACTAGTCAGTTATCAGGGTAACTTCAAGCATTTTGTACATATCCTTATAGTAAACACGAATGAAGTATATTTAACTTTCCCAAAGCATTAACATATTTTATCCTGTTAATAACATTTGTGTAAAAAATAAATTTAACAACACGAGGTGGCTTATTTTGAAGGCTTTTTTATTTTATTAGGAAATTTAAGGTCTCTATTTTAACCCCAAGAAAGTTTCAAAATTAGTACAGATATTGGTTATTAAACAGAAGACCAAAAACACTAAAACAAAGCAAAATTCTGGATGACAGCTGCATCATTAACAGGTGATTTACAGAAGTACTAGTGATGTTAGCTAGGGCCAGTCTTCCTCAGCAAAAAGAGGAGGATTGAGGGTGGATGTTAACTCAGGGCTAATCTTCCTCAAAGAAAAGAAATATTTAATAAGTGCCTACTACATGTAGGGTGCTATGTAGGAACACAAATATGCAGAACAAGGTCTCTACCTTCGTAATCATTTACAGTATAATTGGGATAAGCTAAATACATATAAAAAGTCTGACCACAAATGGTGCTGGGAAAACTAGACAGCCACATGTAAAAGAATAAAACTGAACCACTATCTTATACCATGCACAAAAATTAACTCAAAATGGATCAAAGATTTGAACATAAGACCTGAAACCACAAAACTCCTAGAAGAAAACAAAGGCAGTAAGCTCCTTGACATCAGTCTTGTTGCAAAGGCAATAAAAGCAAAAATAGACAAGTGGGACTAAATCAAACTAAAAAGCTTCTACACATCAACAAAACGAAAAGGAAACCTACAAAATAGGAGAAAATATTTACAAATCATTTACCTGATAAGGGGTTAATATCAAAAATATATAAAGAACTTCTACAACACAATAGCAAAAGAACAATCTGATTAAAAAATGAGCAGAAGATCTTGATATACATTTTTCCAGAAAAGACATACAGAAGACCAACAGGTACATGAAAAGGTGCTCAACATCGCTAATCATCAGGGAAATGCAAATCAAAACCACAATGAGCTATCACCTCACACCTGTTAGAATGGCTCTTATCAAAAAGACAAGAGAAAACAAGAGTTGGTAAGGATGCAGAGATAAGGGAACCCTTGTGCACTGCTGGTGGGAATGTAAATTAGTGCAGCCACTACGGAAAACAGCATGGAGGTTCCTCAAAAAGTTAAAAATAGAACTACCATATGATCCAGCAATTCCAATTCTGAGTATATATCTGAAAAAAACAAAAAGACTAACTCGAAAAGATATATGCACCCCCGTGTTCACTGTAGCATTATTTACAATAGCCAAGACATGGAAGCAATCTAAATGTCCACTGATAGATAAATGGATGAAGAGAATGCATACATATTTATACACACACATACACAATGGACTGCTACTCAGCCATAACAAAGAATGAACTCTTGTCATTTGTGACAACATGGATGGACCTTGAGGGCATTATGCTACGTTGAATAAGTCAGAGAGAGAAAGAGAAATACTGTATAATCTCACTTATATGTGGAATCTAAAATAAGAAGCAAGCAAAAAACCAAGCTCATGCATACAGAGAACAGACTGGTGGTTGTCACAGGTGGGCAGGTGGGAGGGGTGGCAGGGAATGAATGAAAGGAATTAAAAATACAAATTCCCAGTTATAAAATAAACCATGAGGATGTGATGCCCAGCATGGTGACTACAGTTAGTAATACTGTACTCTATGTTTGAAAGTTGCTAAGAGAATAGATCTTAAAAGTTCTTATCACAAGAAAACAAAATTTGTAACTCTGAGTGGTAATGGATGTAAACTAGACTTACTGTGGTGATCATTTTGCAATACATATAAATATCAAATCATTATGTTATATACCTGGAACTAATATAATGTCATATGTCAATTATATCTAAATAAAAAGAAGTCTGACCCAATAAACAGATAACAGAAGTATACACACTCCTCACCTGTACAATCCTGTGCAACATAGATCGTTATTCCTTGTAAATCAGGGTGTCTTGCTTCTTCAACTGCTTTTCTAAGAAAATAACAAGCATCATTCTTTAAAATCCTAACTAACATTCCCAGTCAATAACTGAAGACTTAATTTAGGGGAAAGAAAGCCATCAGTTTCTGAACTTTCCTATTTGACCTATAGTGTCTGCTTTCAAAACTCTCATCCGAATGGTATAAAAATCACCTCAATTTTTTCAAAGTAAAATATTACACTAAATCACTCAAAGAACATTAAAACATAAGTTACAAAATACGTAAAAAAAATTCTTGGGGAATAACCCCACCCCGCAAAAAAGGATTTCTCTCAACCACTCATCTGGCAACATTACATGTTTTCTAGCCAGTGGTAGGACAATGCGCCTCAGGGTTTGCTTCATATCAACTTTACATTACTGACCAGCAGTGAAGGACTAGACGGTTGTCCTCTGGCACACCTATGAAAGTTTTCTTCTCTTCTTTAAACAACAGCATGACTTTTTTTCCTTCATTCAAAAACCTATACGACCTGAACAAATGAATTTCCTAATTTCAAGTCTTAGAATTCTATAGGTAAAACTGCAAATTGAAAAATATTTCTAAGTGAGTAGAATGGTGCACATGATATGAAAAAAATCACCACAACAATATCCGAAAAAGAAATTATACAAATTGTGGATATATATTTTTATTCAACTGTGTCTTTTTAATTTTTTAACTTAACATACCTTTTCATGCATATTTGTATGTGTGAGTATAGGAGAGAGACCAGCAAACTATGGCCCACAAGCCAAACACAACCTGTGGCCTGTTTTTGTACAGCCTGCGAGCTAAGAATGATTTCTACAGGTTTCAAGGGTTGTTAAAAAAAGAAAAGGCAATAGAGCCCTCATATGGCCTACAAAACCTAAAATATTTACTATCAGGCCTTTTACAGAAAAAGTATTCTGATCCCTGGGGTAGAGAACATAACATCTTGAAGAGCAGAAACTATGCTTTGCTGCTTATACTTTTATAAAAGTCATACCAAGCTCAACTTGATATTATTAACAATCATTTAATAACATTAGTAACATTAATAACAATTGAAAATACTTTTTCAAGCCTAAGCATCTAGTCTCTAAAAGCCTGTTAACATGCAAAAACTCTGTAATCATTTCAAATTTATGTATGATTCTAAATGGAGTAAATTTACTAGAACATACTACACTTGGATGACATATTAATGATAATGGGACACACAACAATATGGCATTTTTTTAAACTTAAGTAGTATCCAAATAAATGGCACATAAAAAGCTGAGGTGAAATTGGACTTTCGGCTTTTTCCTCACTACTCTGAATGTCACAGACCCTTTACCTTTACTATGATATAATTATAATATTAACAGTCCCATACATTCACAATTCACAGGAATCTGATGTGTGCAAAGAAATGCTGAAAACATCAATTTTAGCTCTTGACATTTCATTACACTATCAGTACATTACAGCCCCCAGGTTACACTACTAAAAAAAAAACTATAATGTTATGCATATTCCAAGGTTGAAAGAGTTGTTAGTTTTTAGAACATTTCAATAAGGTAGTCTAATGAAAACCTGGTTAGAAAGAGACCATAGGTATCTATACCTATGAGCAAAAGAAGAAAAATTTGTCAGTAGATAAATTATATGTAACTAGAGTCACAATATGTCTTGTTTTTTCCCCATTAGCAAACGAAATCTCCTTATGAACACTCTCATACAGTTAGACTTTAAAAGTTCCGACTACATATACGCACTGCAAAAGTCAGTATCTCAGAGCCTGAGGACCCAGGTCAAAAGATGAGATTTTAAAACAATTTTACCTTAAAATGTGAGCAACCACAGCTGGTCCGTACCAATCTCCAGCTTTTTTCCCAGACTTCTTTCCATATTCTATTAGTTGATGTAAACCAAAGAGGGCCAAGGGGGAATCACCAAACCAAGAGATGATTTTCCTGTGATAAATCTCATTTCGCATTTCATGATCATCAGAATATCTCCCGATTGTTTCCTTCAGAGAAATTGTTGGGGTTTTGAGTTCTCTTTCCTCTGAAAGTGATGCTTCAAATGATGCAGTAAATTTTTTTACAGTGTTGGAAGTCCATGATTCAAAGTCTGAATTTTCAATGTTCAAAGCATCAGGCCAGGTCCAAGCTATAGTAGTTCCAAAGCAAGGTGTTCAGATCTTTTAAATAGTTAACAATTCTACTAAAATAAGTAGATAGCATTTAAAGTCATATTGGTTAATAAACTAAAACAGTAAACTCAGAAACAGGTAAATTTATCGAGACAGAAAGATTAATGGTTGCATATGGGGAGGTGTTGTGAGTAACTACTTTTGAGGATGATGAAAATGTCCTAAAATTAGATTATGGTGATGGTTACACAATTCTGTAAATATACTAAAAACCAGTGAATTGTTCACTTTAAATGAATGAATTTATGCTACATAGAGTGTATCTTAATAAATCTGCTTAAAAAAACAAATAAAGGTACAAGCAGAGAAAATATGCCATTATATCAATGATGTTTACTTATGAGTGGTAATATTATTCTCTGAACTTTTCTGTAGTTTCTAAAATTTCTAAAATGGTAACATATTACATATAATCAGAAAAAAATTACGAAAACAAAAGAGAAAAAATTAGTAAACTCAGGTGCAAATCGACAATTCTGGAATATGCTTTTCTTTCTTTTCTTTTCTTTAACAATGCTGAGATGGAATAAAGACTTTTGTATTTCATTCCGAGTACTGTTTATCAGACATCCAGTCTTGACTGCCAAAGGCACAATAAACATGTTCACTAACATTCACCGTACTCACGAGAGAATAACTGCAGAAAGTGAACTTTGTTTTGATTACATGTTAAAATAGAAGTCTGACCATGGAAGTTTTAAATTTCTTTTCAAAATATTTTTTTCCTCATACAATCCTTTTAGAATAATGTAATCATTATTTAGGGAGTAATATCAATTCTCTAGGAAATGAAAAGTTAACAAATGAAGTCATTAGAGATCAAAGATCCCCCCCAAAATCAACTATAATCCACTACTTCACTGTTTTAAATAACAAGACAAAAAGTTCTTCTTCTTTGCATTATCCACATCACTCTTGAATAAACATTCTCTCTAAATGATCTCAGCAATAATTCCTACAGAAAAGTTACTAAATATCTGGCCTGCATTGTAGGGAAATTGTCTAACACTGAAAAAATACGATAACACTTAGTAATAAGCAGACACGAGAGCCTAAAATGGTAAACTAAAATCCTCCTCCAAATGTACACATTATAAAAAATGGACTAACAGAAATGGTAAGAAAGGTGGCACATTAGAAAAAAATAGATACACGTAAGTTAAGTATCAATGATATTTTTGAGAGTCTTAAAGACTAAGCGTGATGACCTTATTAAGAATATGCCTAATCAGGGGCCAGCCCCGTGGCCGAGTGGTTAAGTCTGCGCACTCTGCTTCGGCGACCCAGGGTTTCGCCAGTTCAAATCCTGGGCACGGACATGGCACTGCTCATCAAGCCATGCTACGGCAGCATCCCACATGCCACAACTAGAAGGACCCACAACTAAAATATGCAACTATGTTGGGGGGGCTTTGGGGAGAAAAAGGAAAAATAAAATCTTTAAAAAAAAACATAAAAAAGAATATGCCTAATCAATTTAACTGATTATAATCATATTTCTAAAGATAAAAATAATTTTAAAGCATTATTGGTATGTACAAAGAAAAGAAAACAGCATAAAAATCTTTTAAGATTTAAATAATGTAAAAACATTCTCTTCTCAAGTCACTGCTTTTGACCTGCCCAGGATCTACTGAACTAGAGATAATCCAGAGAGTTCATTCAAAAAGAACTAAAGAATGACAACAAGAAAAGAAATCCAAAGGTTACTAAAAATAACTTAATTCATAGTGGTAGCCAAGAATAATAGGTATGTTTAACTTGTATTTTTGAAAGGGGCATCATGAAAATTTACATATAAGTCATACTTGGCCCAGTTCAATAAAGATGCAGTATGCTAAATTAGCTACAACTTCAGAAGTCATCAGAGAGTCAAGAAATTAACCTCACAAAATTTTGTGCAGTTTGCAAGCTGGAGTTCAAACTAAAAAATAAATAAATAAAAAACTCAGAAAACAGAGATTTGATTTACCTCTACCAAGAAAGTGTAGTATGAGTCCTTGAGCCAAGAGCATCTGGCCAGTTCTTAACGTACAGCCCCAACCACAGTCCGTCGTCAAAGTGGAGCCTTCTATTTGAGGAAATTCTTCCCTGTAGGTCAGCCATATCCTTGAAGTAAAATCTTTACGAAATTCTTCTACATTTCCTGCAATTATATGATCTTCTATTGTACATCCTGATCTTGCAGGTAACAGTTTATTTTCATCTACAAAATAAAAATATAAACATAGTCTAAATATATGCAAAGAAATGTCAATGATGGTATTATATCTCCATTACTGTTCATAAGATATGGAGTATATCACAATCTTTCTAATCCTATTTTTCAACTTAAATGAAGATAAATCTTATTCTTCCTAATCAGGTTGTTACGAAAATCAAGTGAGAACGAATGCTGAAATGTTTTGTACACTCAGACACCCACTAATATAAGGTATTATCAGGAATACTGTTGTTAATTATAATATCCTATATTCCAAATATAATCAACTCTTTTATGAGGGGATAATATGAAAATATCTTTTCTTTTTGCCTCATTTGGCACAGGATATAGATATTAGTGCTCTCTAAAATGAGATTTGCAAATAAAATATCATGATTTGTCAATATATAAAAATGTGTATGATCACATAAACTAGTTCTTAAAACCAAGTAAAATGTGCACATTGTATTTATTGTCATGAATATACTTACACTCAAATTACAAAATCAAAACTCATCAGCTAGGGACTAAGAATATAAAATTCTTAAATATATAGTTATCCTTTCATGTTGAAATATAATTTTTTTTAAAAGTGTTGCCACCCACATATATCATTTTTAAAGACTTTTCCAAATTGATCATCTCTAATAGAATTTCTATGTGAAAACTACGGTCACGGTTTGCCCAGTAATTTACGAACCACTAGTGCTCAAAATGAACTAAC
The DNA here is from genome assembly GCF_041296235.1 of Equus asinus. NCBI lineage: Eukaryota > Metazoa > Chordata > Mammalia > Perissodactyla > Equidae > Equus > Equus asinus. The sequence continues at coordinate 2,262,487 of NC_091805.1, read as the reverse complement.
ATTCCTTGTTTACTCCCAGAGAGGACATCTTAGTCATCTTCACACCCTCTGCATGCAGCACTGTGCCTAGCACAAGCAGATCTAATAAACGTGGGCTGGTTTGGGTGGTGGATCTCAGTTCCTAGGAGTCGGATTCCCAATGCTCTTCTGCAGGATGTTAATGCAGTCTTGTCATGCTTTTATTCCTCATCCTTCCTTCACCTACCCTTCCTCAAGCTCACTCTGAAAAAATCACAATCATCCAAAACTTTATAACATTCTGCTTAATGCAGCTAAATTGTATCATATAGTTTCAATGATAATAAAAAGAACCAATGCCAAGCCCCCATTATCAATGAATTTCTCCCAGTATTAGAGTCTGAAGTTAATTAGAAATAAAAATGCCTGGAAAGTGAACATGGCCTTACAAATATGTCCAAAATTTCCACTTTAGAGACATTTAAACTTGTTTGAAATTTGATACAATAGTAACTCTCATACCTTATCCTGTGGCTTGCCAAACATACAGTTCCTAATCTCCTACCTTGACAAAGTGATTAATTTCTTACCCTCTTAAGATCTAGTCTCCTTAATATTTACTCTAAACATTACTGGAAAACCACTAGTACTAAGTGAACTTTGGTGTCTTGTTGACACTCTACTATAACACTTCCCCTGCTACTTCATTCTTGACGGACTTGCCTTTCCAAAACCTTACTTAATTCTATCTACAATGTCTTTTATCTACCGCTGCCTCCCCCCCAGATTTCAAGTAGTCTAGAGAAGAAGGAAGGTGTTTATCCTGGATCTTCTGCACCTGGCAGAGTTCAGTCCATAGTAGATGTGCAATAAACATTTGTCAGGTGACTGTAAGATAAATGGAGGGTTTTTCTATTTTGTTTTGCTTTGCTTCTGTTTCTTATGCTGAGAGAGGTTTGAGATCAGAGTTTTACGAAGAATGGGAATGTCTGAAAGAGCCACTCTGAAGAATGAGAAAGAAAGTTGATAAAGGAAATGGAAGAGAACTGTTAGTAATACTGAGGGCTTAGTCAAGGCTGACAATTACAATCAAAACTCACAATCCAACAAGCTAATATGAGAAATAACCAGAAGTAAAACAAATTGCAAAACAAACCCTCAAAGAGTACAGCTATTGCAATTATCAGATATGGGGTAAAATATGTTATCCCATATACATATGTTGAAAAAACAGAAGGGTATTGAAAGTTGGACAAATAACAGAAAACAGACTATTAAAACTAACTAGGCACATATGAAAGAAAACCAAATGGAACTACTAGAAATGAAAATCATAACAACTGAAAACAGAAACTTGATATAGGATTGAACAGAAAACTGTACACAGCTCAGGAGATAATTAAGGAATCAGAAGCAAGCACTAAAGAAATTACTCACAACACACCACAGAGAGACAAAGTAATAGCAAATATGAGAAACCAAAGAATTTCAGAGACATGAAGAAAAATCTGACAGAAAGATTTATCAGAGATGCAGAAGAGAATAGGAAGAATGGGGAGCAGCTGTAATTCAAAGTGGCTGAAAATTTTTCACATTTTAAGAAAGATATGAATTTCAAATAGAATAAAATGAAATCCACACCAAAGACAAAGAGTTGATCTTAAAAACAACCAGAGGAAAAAAGAAAGAAACGATAGCTTCAAATCCCAGAAAGAACATCTTCTCATCCTAAAGTAAGGAAAGGTCTATTCAACAGAACATCAAAAGCACTAACCATTTAAGGAGGTAAAAATGTTAACCACACTATATTAAAGTTAAAAACCATGTTCTTCAAAAGAACATTGAGTGAAAAAGTAACTAAAAGAGTAGGAGAAGATATTTCCTATGGATATATCCAAAAAAGGATTAATATCTAGAATATATAAAGAAAACCTATGGGGCTGGCCCCGTAGCCAAGTGGTTGAGTTCACGCGCTCCGCTTCAGTGGCCCAGGGTTTCACTGGTTTGGATCCTGGGCATGGACATGGCACCGCTCATCAGGCCACACTGAGGCGGCGTCCCACATGCCACAACTAGGAGGACCCACAACTGAAATATACAACTATGTACTTGGGGGATTTGGGGAGAAAAGAAGCAGAAAAGAAAAACTGGCAACAGTTGTTAGCTCAGGTGTCAATCTTAAACAAAAAGAAAACCTAGTGCAACAACATGGATGGACCTGGTGGGTATTATACTAAGTGAAATAAGTCAGACTGAGAAAGACAAACATCATATGATTTCACTTATATGCAGAATATAAACAAACACAGGGACAAAGAAAACAGTTCAGGGGTTACCAGGGGACTGGGGTGGGGGGTGGGCACAGGGGATGAAGGGGAGCACCTATGTGGTGACAGACAAGAAATAATGCACAACTGAAATTTCACAATGATGCAAACTATTATGAATCTCAATTAAAAAATATATATACAAATTTAAAAAGACTAGAAATCAATAAGAAAACAATAATCTAACAGAAGCCATATCCAAATAGAAACGTATTCATGAAAATATGCTCAATTTCATTAGTTATCAAAGAAATGCAAATGAAAATGTGGCTCTAATAAAAAGGGGGAAATATCAAGCATTGGTGAGGTGAGAGTAAGTGGAATTCTCATACACACCTGGCAGGAACACAAATTGGCACAACTATTTTGTAAAACTATTTGGTAGTATATATACTGAGGTTGAAAATATCAATACCCTATGACCCAGCAATTACATTCCCAGGTATACATTCTGAATGAAAATCCATACACATGTTCATTTACCAAAGCACATGTCTAGAAAATTCACAGCAGGGCTCTTAACAATTGCCAAATGCACACTAAGAGTAAAATGGATAAATAAAGCGTGGCATATTCACACAACATAATACTTGTAGGAATACAAAAATATCCAGTACTCAGTCAGGTAAATAACACAATATCTGGCAATCAATCAAGGGTTACTAAGCATGCAAAGAGGCAGGAAAACACAAGCCAAAATGAGAACATTCAATCAATAAAAACTGACCCAGAAATAACACAAATGCTAGAATTAGCAAACAAGGACATTAAAATAGTTATTTTAGGGGCCAGCCCAGTGGTGCAGTGGTTAAGTGCACATGTTCCACTTCGGTGGCCTGGCGTTCACAGGTTCGGATCCCAGGTGCAGATATGGCACCATTTGGCAAGCCATGCTATGGTAGGTGTCCCACATATAAAGCAGAGGAAGATGGGCACAGATGTTAGCTCAGGGCCAGTCTTTCTCAGCAAAAAAGAGGAGGATTGGCAGCAGATGTTAGCTTAGGGCTAACCGTCCTCAAAAAAAAAAAAAACAGTTATTACAACTATATTACATATGTTAAAATAGATAAGTAGAAACAAGGAAGATTAAACAAAAAAAAAAGGGAACTTCTAGATATATAAACTACAATGTCCAAGATGAAAAATATACTGAATGGGGTTTATGGCAGACTAGACATTGCTGAGGAAAAGACTGAAATATTGGTGAACTTGAGGACACAGCAATAGGAACTATCCAAAATAAAACACAGAGAGGAGAAAGAATTTTTAAAAAATAAAAGAGCATCAGTGAGCTGTGGCACAATTTCATCCATGCTAATATATGTATAATGGAAGACTGAGAAGGAAGGGGAAGAGAGAGGAAAACAGAAAAAAAATATATGAAGACAATATAGCTGAAAAAAATTTAAATTTTATGAAAACTATCAACCAACAGGTCCAAAAAAACTCAACAAAACTCAAGCACAAGAAACACGAAGAAAACTACATCAATGAACATCATAATCAAATTGTTCCAAACTAGCAATAAAGAAAAAAATCTTAAAAGCAGTCAAGGGAAAAAAAACATTATATACCAAAAAAGATAAGCATGACATCAGATTTCTCATTGAAAACAAAACAAGCAAGAAGATAGTGGGGCAACATCTTTAAAGCTACCAAAAGAATAACATCTTCAACCTAGAATTCTATACCCAGCAAAAATATCTTTCAAAAATGAAAGCTAGAGGAACGTCACCATCATGGCAGAGTGAATTTGCCCAGGACTTTCTCCCCTCCAACATACAACAAAAAGGGAAATCCCTACTCTTCAATAAATGGTTTTGGGCAAAGTGCACAGCCACATGCAAAAGAATGAAGGTAGACCATTATCTCATTCCATTCACAAAAATAAACTCAAAATGGATCAAAGACTTGAAGATAAGTCCTGAAACCATAACACTCCTGGAAGATAATATAGGTAGTACACTCTTTGACATCGAACTAACAAGGATCTTTTCGAATACCATGTCTTCTCAGACAAGGGAAACAAAAGAAAAAATAAACAAGTGCGAGTTCATCAGACTAAAGAGCTTCCGCAAAGCAAAAGAAACTAGAATCAAAACAAAGAGACAATCCACCAATTGGGAGACAATATGTGCAAATCATATATCTGACAAGGAGCTAATCTCCATAATATATAAGGAACTCACACAACTGAAGAAAAAAAAACAAACAACCCAATCAAAAAATGGGCAGAGGAGATGACCAGACATTTTTCCAAAGAAGAAATACAGATGGCCGATAAACACATGAAAAGATGTTCAACATCACTAATCACGAGGGAAATGCAAACCAAAACTACACTAAGATACCAGCTTACGCCTGTTAAAATGGCTATAATCACTAAGACTAAAAATAAATGTTGGAGAAGGTGTGGAGAAAAGGGAACCCTCATAGACTGCTAGTGGGAACGCAAACTGGTGCAGCCACTATGGAAAAGAGTATGCAGATTCCTCAAAAAACTAAAAATAGAACTACCATACAACCTAGCTATCCCACTACTGGGGTATCTAACCAAACAATCTGAAATCAACAATCCCAAGCAACATATGCACCGCTATGTTTGTTGCAGCACTATTCACAATAGCCAAGACACGGAAACAATCCAAGTGCCCATCGAGTGATGATTGGATAAAGAAGATGTGGTATATATAAACAATGTAATACCACTCAGCCATAAAAAAAAGACAAATTCATCCCATTTGCAACAACATGGAAGGACCTGGAGGGAATTATGATAAGCGAAATAAGCCAGATTGAGAAAGATGAACACCAGATGATTTCACCCATATTTGGAATATGAACAAACCTATGGACAAAGTTCAGTGGTTACCAGGGGAAGGGCGGTAGGGAATGGGCACAGGCAGTGAAGGGGAGCACTTACGTGGTGACAGTCAAGAAATAATATACAACTGAAATCTCACATTGATGTAAACTATTATGAACTCAATAAAAAAATTTAAAAAATAATGAAAGCAAAATAAAGACTTTCAGAAACACCAAAGCTGAAAGAATATATGACCAATACACTTCCTTCAGACAGAAGGAAAATAATACCAGGTGAAAATATGGATTCACACAAAGTAATGAAAAACACTAGAAATGATAACTACATGAGCAAATACATAACTTCTTTATTACTTAAATCTCTTAAAAGCATATTTGACAGTTTACCCAAATAATAACAATGTATTATAGGGTATATAACATACAAATAAGTAAAATGTGTGACACCAACAGCATAAAGATCAGGAGGGGAGAAGTGAAGTACACTACAGTAAAGTTCTTATATTATATGTGAATTGGTATAACATCACTTGAAAGTAGACTGCAATAAGTTAAAGATGTATACTAAAACCTAAAAGTTACCACTAAAATAACACAATAAAAAGTTATTGCTAATAAGCCAACAAAGAGAAAAAATAGAATCAAAAAAATATTCAATCTGAAAGAAGGTAGAAAAAGACAAGAAGCCAAGGACAGATGTACCAAACAGAAAGCAAAGAGTGAGATGACAGAGTTAAACCCAACCATATCAATAATCATACTAAATGTGAATAGTCTAAACAACTTAATTAAAAGGCAGAGATTATTGGATTAGATAAAAAAGCAAGACTCAACCATCTACTTACTAAAAGAAACAGATTTCAAATATAAAGACACAAATAGATTAACTGTAAAAGAATGGAAAAAGATATACCATGTAACCCTAAGCAAAAGAAAGCTGGAGCGGCTATTTAATATCAGACAAAGCAGATTTCAGACCAAAGAATATCATGAGTAATCAAGATGGTTTTATAATTACAAAAGGTCAATTCATTAACAAACTATAACAACTGTAAATGTTTACGTACCCCATAACAAAGCTTCAAAATCAATGAAGCAAAAACTGATAGAAATGCAAGGAGAAATAGACAAACCCACAATTATAGTCAGAGATTTCAATATCCCCTTCACAATAATTGGTAGAACAAGTAGGACAGAGCAAGAACAGAGAAGATTTGAACATAGTATCAACCAACTTGACTTAACGTCCTTATAAAACATTCAGCAATAGTAGAATACATATTCTTTTCAAGCACACAGAGAACATTTACCAAGTTATACCATATTTAGAACATAAAGCAAGTCTTGATAACTTCAAAGAGACTAGAGTCATAAAAGTATTTTTCTGTGACCACAATGGAATTAAATTAAAAATCAATAACAGGGGCCCAGCCTGGTGGCATAGTGGTTAAGTTCATGTGCTCCACTTCAGCAGCCCGAGGTTCACGTGCTAGGGCCTGCAAGCTGGCTCTGGGGAGGAAGGAAAGAGGAGGCGTGACTCCACCTGCTCTTATTTCTAAATTCTGGGGGAACAGGGCCAACCCACCTTCCTGTCACTGAAAAGGGAGATCCCAGGCACAGACCTACACACAGCTCATCAAGCTATGCTGTGGAGGCGTCCCACATACAAAACAGAGGAAGATAAGCACAGATGTTAGCACAGGGCACTCTTCCTCAAGCAAAAAAAGGAAGATAAGCACAGGGACAATCTTCCTCACCAAAAAATTAATAATAATAATCAATAGAACAAGATCTAGAAAACGTCCAAATTTTTGGAAATTAAGTAACACACTTCTAAATAACTCCTCATTTCTTCCCATATGATATTTTTTAGTAAGAGGCAAAACCCATATTTCAAAGAATTTCAAATTCTCGGGCCCTATTTCCACAACATTTGGGTATAACCTTGGCAAGACCTGTAGCCACACAGATCCCTGAAAACAGTAGAGACAGCATGAGAACAAGAGCACAGACAGTATGACCCCTTGACACGTTACTTTCATGCCCTTCCTTACATCCTGCAAGGAGACCCCTAGGCAAAGCTCCATCCCTGGGCTGGTGTCAGTTCAGAGAACGCCTTTATTACTTTCTAGCCTCTGTGCTACCCTCTCTACTTCTTAAAAAGTTTTTTTTCTTTTTCCAGGTACTATTTTTGTTCCTAGGCTGTACTGATTGTCTATAGATGCTCCTCAGCCTCCAAATTAGGACTGAGAGAGCCTTCTCTCTATTCAATTTATGTTAAATCACTTTGGTCCCTAAGATAGAACTGGTATACTAGAGAGAACCTCGGGGCCGGCCCAGTGGTGCAGCAGTTAAGTTCACACATTCCAGTTCAGATCCCAGGTGCAGACATGGCACCGTTTGGCAAGCCAGGCTGTGGTAGGTGTCCCACATATAGAGTGGAGGAAGATGGGCATGGATGTTAGCTCAGGGCCAGTCTTCCTCAGCAAAAAGAGCAGGATTGGCAGATGTTAGCTCAGGGCTAATCTTCCTCAAAAAAAAAATAAACAAATGAATAGAGAGAACCTCAAACTACAGTTTTTCCTTAATGTCCTCTGGGCCCATCATGACCTGAATCATCTAAGAGAAAACCTAGAAAAATCCTAGCCAAATGCGGGCACGGTATGTGTAGAAAGATGAGGCTTACTTCAAATAAGATAAAACCCTTTCCTGCTTCTCTCACAGATACCCTGTAAAAAAAATTTAATTTTGGTATTTGGTCAAGATAATACTAACTGGGAGGACCATTTGGATTTTTATACTATAAACCTTGACATAACAATGCAAAGAATGGTATCTTACACTGGGAAGGAAAAATTGCATAATATAAGAAAAAGAGTTTGTAGCTCAGGAAAGGTAGCAAGATAAATTTAAAACTTGCAAATTCAGCACAGATTTAGCATAGTTAAAATAATCTAATTTTTTAAAACATGTCCTAATATTACTAAAAAATAAATAATAACAGGCAGACTATCAAGTTTAAGAATCTTATACTTATTTATCATTATGGATTAATTCATTATAGATGACTCAGAGGGGGGTAAAACCATTGTGGTTGAAAGTGACCACTTTCTAAGCATTTAGATCTGTGAGATATCAGAAAACCAACACTTTCAAACTGTAAGGGAATTGAAACAAGTGAGCAAAACTATCCATCAGATAAATGCCACACAGAATGAGAGATGAGGAGTCTAGCTAAAGTAACTTGGCTAAAATCCTTAGCAGAACAAAAGGAACTATTAGAAAATTTCTACTTTTCTTTTTTTTTAAAGATTGGCACCTGAGCTAACATGTGTTGCCAATCTTCTTTTTTTTCTTCTTCTCCCCAAACCCCCAGTACATAGTTGTATATTCTAGTTGTAGGTCCTTCTGGCTGTGCTATGTGCGATGCCCCCTCAACACGGCCTGATGAGCGGTGCCATGTCCACACCCAGGATCTGAACCGGCAAAACCCTGGGCCACTGAAGTGGAACATGCAAACTTAACCACTTGGCCATGGGGCCGGCCCCGGAAAATTTCTATTTAATAGAAAAAAGGATAAAGAATCAAGAATTTAAGTAGGAATACAATCTAGTTAGAACTAGACTGAAAATACCAATATAAATTCATGACTTTGTAAGAAAAAAACAAGGGGCCAGCCCAGTAGTGCAGCAGTTAGGTTTGTATGTTCCACTTTGAAGGCCCAGGGTTCACCAGTTTGGATCCCGGGTGCGGACATGGCACCGCTTGGCAAGCCATGCTGTGGCAGGGGTCACACGTATAAAGTAGAAGAAGATGGGCATGGATGTTAGCTCAGGGCCAGTCTTCCTCAGCAAAAAGAGGAAGATTGGCAGCAGACGTTAGCTCAGGGCTAATCTTCCAAAAAAAAAAAAGATTCTCTCTCTTCTGGCTCTGTCCACTGAAATGGCTTCAGGGAAATGTCATTCCCATGATGAACCCTTGTGCTCGGATTATAATCTCTAACACTATTTTTCTGCAACAGAAACAAGGCTTCATTGGGAAATGGCTGATTTCAAATCTGAAGCTGAAAAGTACAAAGTGGACCTGGTATACCTAGTTATGGAAGAAACTGCCAAGTTTCCAAAAATTAATTCGGTTTGGTGGAAAGATACAGAAACCAATCTAAAAGGACCTTTCACTGGCCAAATTAAGACAATCTGAGTATCAAAAGGAGATTACTGATGACGATCAATCAATAGACAGTAAATCTAAAAAGCTGAGTCCATAACAACACACAAAAGGAGAGGAAAAAATTAGCGTTAAAATCTCTCAAATATGGTGAACAGAATATTCTATTTCTGCTGAGGAAAGAAAGTCATGACATGACAGGGTAACAACCTCAGGATAGCATTATGAACTACAAATTCACCACAGTAATACCATAATGATAGGATTCGTAAATCTTTACATATTATGGGTTTGTATACCCACGGAAGAGGAAATAATGAAGGAAATTGTCCCCATAATCAGCAGATCTTTATGTCATATATTTTTTTTGAATTTTTTGAAATATCACATTTGCTGTTTACTAAAAATATCTGCATGCAGAATGAAGGAAATTAACCATTACCTAGAAGAATATCACATTTCTATTCTTACCACCCATTTTATGGATTCTCTTTTCTAATGTGTGTAACCCCAAACCACCCTCTTACACCTTTCCAGAAACTGTTTTGGTATCCACAAGGAGGGAGGTGCTTGTACTTAAAGCACATAAATTTAAATGAATCAAGGATAATTTTGAAAACAGGAGGAATAAGCATAAATAAGATCAAATATGCATTTGAAAAGAGATTCAAATATATATTTTGAAAGCAAGAGGAATCGCAGTAAACAAGGCAGTCAGAGGGAATTGGGGTATTTGTTCAGAAGAACAGAGGGGAGTAGGACTTGGAGGGAGTAATGCATTAAGGATATTTTTTTGTTAGTGGAGTTTTTAAACTTGTAAAATATACGACATAGGGGCCGGCCCCATGGCTGGGTGGTTGAGTTCGTGCACCGCTTCAGTGGCCCAGGGTTTCGCAGGTTCGAATCCTGGGTGCAGACATGGCACTGCTCGTCAAGCCATGCTGAGGTGGCATCCCACATGCCACAACTAGAAGGACCCACAACTACGTACCGGGAAACTTGGGGGAAAAAGGAAAAATAAAATCTTAAAAAACAAATTTAAAGATCTAAATATAAAATTATTAAAATAATAAGAATTCAATATTCATAATAAAGAAATAATATAAAGGAGAAAAAGTCCTTCTTCCAGTGGGTTCTGCCCCATCTGTCCTATCCCCTCTCGGTCCTGAGACAGACACTGGCTTCTCTAAGAAGAGGCGGGTGAAGACAAGGCCAATAAGCTGAGACCAGCAGACTGGTAAGACGGACAGAAGATGAGTCCTTCATGACGTCACAGAGGCACTAATTAACCAACCTAGAGCCATCCCTGTGTCAGGACTTCTGTTTGTATATGACAATAAATCCCCAGATTGTTTAAGCTATTTTGAAATGGACTTTCTGCTTATTCGCATCCAGTAGCATCTTTCTAATTTGGTCTCCTTCTATAACAGCCTGTACTTCCGCTTCATCACAAATATTGTATTGGGATTAGTAATTTTTGTCATTATTTGTTTAATGTCTCTCATCTGCCAGACTGTAAGCTCCCTGAGAGTAAGGCTTATGTCTGTCACGCTTTCAGCAGGAACCTCAGTGCCTGGCACATAACAGGCTCTCAATAAACATTTGTGGAGTGAATGCAAAGCTTATGCATCTAATCCCCTACTAGTGAATACTTAAATTGTTTCCAATTTTTTGTTATTTCAACAAAGCTACAATAAACACCCTTGTACACATGTTCTCCACACATACAGAGAACTTCTCTAGGGTAAACACTTCCAAGCAGAATTGCTGGGTCCTAAGTTGTGTATACTTTCAATTTTTCTAAGTACTCTCAAATTTCTCATGAAGAGGTTTTATTAATTTAATGCCCATCAGCAGCATCTGAGTTCCTATTTTTTCGTATCCTTGCTAACATTTGGTATCATGAAACCTTTACATTTTTGTAAATCTGATAACTAAGAAATAGTATTTCATTTTAATTTACACTCTCCTTTCATTTACACTCTAATAATTTAGGGTGAGTATTTTCTTATGTTTCACTGGCCATTCAGGTTTCTATTTAAAAAGCACCTGTTCATTTTCGTGACTCATTTTTTCTTGGTTGTTCACGTTTTTCATATTAATTTGTAGTTCTTTATTATTTTGGAGACTAATCTTTTGTCTAAGATATAAATGCAGAAATGACAGATGGACAGATAAATAGATCTTCATGTAAACACACACAGATAGATATACCTACACACACACACACACAGAATGAGAGAACATGTACAAAATGTTCCCTCTGGCTTGCTTTTAAATTTTTTTCATGGTGTCTTCTGTCATGTAGATATCCTTAGTTTTTATTTGGTCAATGTTCTCCTGTATGGGCTGTGTGTTTATGTTTTTTATATAAGAAGTTCTTCTCTACCCCAACATCATAACCAATAATTCATTAAAACAATACAGTCTGGCTTTGATGCATAACATAGATCTACCCTCAGCAAATGTAGTTAGCTGCTATTAATTTTATGCTTTTACTTTTCTATTCTTACCCCCCTCGTGTAACTGCCCTCCAAAAGTTGTCAGCAACTTGTCACTGAAAAATCCTACAGCCTCTACTCAGGCAATTTCCTGCTCAACCTCTTCTGGGCATTAGGCACTTCATCCAACCCTTTCTTCCGAAAATCTCTGGTCTTTACAACAATACGCTATCGTGGGTTTTGTCCTATATATTGCCTATCCCTTCTCAGTTTCATTCACTGATTCTTCTTCAGTATATCCTGAAAGATGGACATTCCCCACCTATACTTTCCATCGGTGTGACCTTACCCATTGGCCTCAAATGCCACCTCTTTGAAAATAACTAACAAATCAATTCTAAACAGCCTACTTCATTCAGACTGTTCATTTCTCAACAGCCTACTTCCACCACTACATGTCCCCCCGCAAAAACCCATGCTTCCTGTAGCACACCACATTTGGTTACTGACACTGCCTATCATCCAAGATAGTACTCTTCACACTGTTACCTCCTCTCTGTCTCTCATGACCCCCAATCCAATCATTTGTCAGATGGTGTTCATTTTACCTTAAAAACATCTCAAATCCATCCTCTCCTTTCCATTGCCACTGCCCTCTATCAGAGTCATCGTATCTTGCCCGCTAATGGACTTCCAATCATTCTTCCACTCTGCTATCAGTTATTTTTCTAAAGCATATATTTAGTTATGATTATCATGTGCTCCTTCTGGACACAATCAATGTCCTAACCAGCATGTTCTCAATACAATGATCACTGAAAATAATTAAATGAAATTTGGCATTTTGCACTCAAAAATCTAGGATAATAATAATCATTGTAGTTGAGAAGCCAGCTAGGTACCTCGCTTCTTATCTCTCTGAAAACTTAGAAAACTTGCTTGAACCAAAAATTCTGTGATGTGAAGAAGTCCAAAGCTAGCCCTGGGTTCTGCTAATTCTCTACAGCTTAAGCTCTCACGGTCCTCCCTGCTTATAGCTCTGCAATGATGTGAGTTGTCTTTTTCATTTCAGATGCCAAATTCATGATTCTAGGTACCTACACCATAAGCATCTTTGCTGTAGACATCTTTGCCACAGATATTTTTGCGACATAACTAATTGGCCGTGAGGCAAGTTTGCTGTAACAGATAAAATAAAAAATAAAAGAGGGACATTAAAAAGACATAATGAAACATGTAGTACATATCTGGACTGCAGTTAAATGTTCCATCACATGTCCAATTGTTATATTTCACCAAATCTAGGCCAGATTCTCTGCCAAATTCTGTCCTTATCATGTTCTCTACTATCAAATAGCAAATATTTTCACCAATTTCAAGAAACTTATACTCATCAGGAATCATATAACCATTTGTTTTTTGGAGGTGGTGGGAGGTAAGAGAAGGAATTTGATTCTTCTTTTGCCTCCAAATTATATATTTTTTTAAAGATTTTCTTTTTTTCCTTTTTCTCCCAAAGGCCCCAGGTACATAGTTGTGTATTTTCAGTTGTGGGTCCTTCTAGTTGTGGCATGTGGGATGCCGCCTCAGCATGGCTTGACGAGCAGTGCCATGTCTGCACCCAGGATCCAAACTGGTGAAATCCTGGGCTGCCGAAGCGGAGCGCACGAATTTAACCACTCGGCCACGGGGTCGACCCCTGCCTCCAACTACTAATATTGCATGATAAATTTGGTAAAGACACCATTAGAGAACAAGCTGTTGTATCTAAATTAGCTAAAATATCAATAATTAATGCTCTCGAAGACTAGCTGCCTCTTTTGTATGTGCCATAGCTTGGTAAACTTTTGGTTTTGACAGGTGGGAGAGATGACTCTTCTCACCAAAGATTTGCAAACTGGTATGTTATTTTCTCGTGTGCAATCTGGCTTTACACTCTCTTATTTCACACTTCCAGTAAGTTTTATCACTGTCTTTTCCATCAAGTCAATAGAAATAATCAGTTCTATCAACCAGTTATGTCATCTTTTATGGTAAAACTGCGCATGGCTAATTAGTTAAGTGGTGAAGATGTTTGCGGCAAAGAAGCTCACAGTGAAGGCACCAGACAAGCAGTCATCCCCTTTTGCTAAACAACGCCTCCTACATCAGCATTTCATGAGCTCAACTGACTTTACTGAACATCAGGGGATCTAACAAGGAAAGCTCTCAACAGATATGTGGCTTGTCATCACCCTCTGGCTCTTTCTTCTCTCTCCCTCTCGACCGTCACACCTTTTTCCTTCCCTATATCCCCACTCCTTGTCTAAAACAAAAAAGTCTTCTGTTTGGCTCATTCATATCTCCTATATCATCTATTTTTCATCTCTTGAGTTGAGGACCCCCAAGAGCCCACTACAAGGATCTGTTCAAAGTACTTCTTCCAAAAAATATCTAATACTATCCTTAAAAGGAATTCTAATAACTTTTTCTCAAATTCCTTATATCATGAATAGTATCATTTAGAATGCAAATATGTACCAGGTACACCACTAAATACCTAAGAAATAGGTATTATTAATACTTAGGGAGGTTAAATAACTTGCCCAAAGTAACAAATAACAAGCAAAAAGAGCCAAAATTCAAACCCACATATGTCTGAGCCCAAAGCCCATACTCTGCTGCACCTGTAAACAATTAGTGACCTAACTCTTGAGCGTAGCATTCAAGATGCTCCTCCATAATTTGATCTTTTTCAGAATTCTCCCCCACCATAGCTACACTGGACATCTGTTTCCTAAATACACACTCTAGTACCTCACTGACATTGCTTTCATCATGCCATTCCATCTACCTAAAATGCATTCCCTCTTTATGCATCAACTTCCTACTCATCCTTCAAGAATGTTGTGAGGTGTCAAAGTTAATACATATAAATTACTTAAAATACTACCTGGCATATTATAAGTACTCAATAAATGTTAGCTGTCATTATTACAAGCTATTTACAAGGTTTCAGAAAATTGCTGATAAATAATTCATCAAAATAGGTCAACCAAAAATGAATAAAAGCCTGATAATCACATACTCTCATACACATTCTCTTCCTCTCTCTAACAAACACAAACATATACATACACACACACAACACACACACTCATACACACAAAACCAAGCAAAGATGTATACTAGAAAGAATGTCAGTATTAAAGTGACACATAATCGTGGTTTAAATTTCAGCTCTGCCATTTAATATCTGTGTGACTTTGGACAAATTATTAAATTTCTCTAAAATTCTGCTTTCACACTCATAAGATAGGGATACCTGAAGCTACTCTGTAGGTTTGTTGTGAAAATTAAAGACATTTCCCAAAAAGCTTAGCATGATGCCTGACACATAGTAGGCACTCAGTAAGTGGAATAAATTATTAAAAGGAAATAGACGATAATTATTGAAAGTATAAGCATATGTGGAAATTTGGAAACATCAAATAAAGTCAGTAATTTCAGAAACTGGCGCATCCTTAAGAATTGGAAAATTTACCATTTTTAGGTTAACTAAGGTGATACTTATAATTATTATCATATATTTTAAAGTTATCAGAGAACTTGATAAAGAATATTAAGATATCAATTCAAATAATATTTACTCAGCACTCATACTATAACTATGAGGATATGATATAACAAAAGATGGCATGATCCTTATCCTCAAGGAGTTCACAAGAAACCCAAACCATATGGCAGTATATTATGTGTTATATAAAATACAGGTTCTTAAAAGAAATATGCCAAAATAAAGGCATAAAAAGCAGAATGGCAGTTGCCAGGGGCTGGGGAAAAGGGATGAATGGAGAGTCGTTTTTTAACGGGTACAGAGTTTCAGTTCTGCAAGATGAAGAGTTCTAGAGATGAAAGGTGGTGATGGAACACAACATTACGAACGTATTTAATCCCACAGAACTGTACACTTAAAAACGATAAAGATGGTAAATTTCACGTTATGTATGTTTTACCACAATAAAAAAACTGAAAGCAAAAAAAAAGAAACATGTCAAAATTAGACTAATCTGGAAATAAGATAACGAAAACAGTTACACAATGAATTTCTACAAAAACTTTTAAATAGATTACAAAGTTAGCACTTACCTTCATATTTAAAATGGTAACATTTTCCAAGCAGTAATACAGGGGAATTTCTACTAAAATATGTCTTTGTTTTCAACACCCAACCTAAACAAGAAAAGATAAAAATAGTTTTGCAATTAAAAGATTTCAAACTAAAAGTCTAGCAGTATTTTCTTTTAATTTCAAATCATCAATTCTCAAATATGGATGTGCATTTTTTGTAAGAGTAGCAAAATATTTGGACAATGAACTGAAAATACAGGCCACTTATGCTACTTTAAAATAAACTTCAGTATTTTAACCACATTCTATCCACTTAAAGGATATGAGAGAAAATTTTAATTTGCTTTCAAACAGGTCACACTGTTGTTATGGTATGTTCTTATGGACACCCACCTCTTTTTCCCAAAGGCAACAAGTGCTACCATCTTCTTTTTTTCTTTTTTTTTTTTCCTGAGGAAGATTAGCCCTGAGCAAACATCTGCCGCCAATCCTCCTCTTTTTGCTGAGGAAGACTGGCCCTGAGCTAACACCCGTGCCCATCTTCCTCTACTTTATATGTGGGATGCCTACCACAGCATGGCTTTTGCCAAGTGGTGCCATGTCTGCATCTGGGATCCGAACCAGCAAACCACAGGATGCAGAGAAGCGGGACATGCACACTTAACCGCTGCACCACTGGGCTGGCCCCCACCATCTTCTTGTATTTCCTTCCATTTTAGCTTATTAAAAGGTTTAAAGTATTTGAAAATTTCAACAAAGTAATTTAAGGAAAAGTGCTTATGATCAAAGTGGATCTCTGAAGTCTCCCAGGGAACTCTGTTAGAACCCCATCATTTCAGCCCAGTGAGGATCTCTGAGAGGGGCATATGAAGCTTTCAGACATCTTCATCTCAGTTTTCCATTTCTCAATCCCAAATCCCCAACTTTAGTTGCAAACTCTAATTCTACCACTTTTCTTCCTACTAAACTGTCTATATCTAAAAGGTAGTAACCTTTTGGCTTTTTATGATGCCAATAATGGCTCTCAATTTCCTGGGAAAAGACTTGCCGCTTACATCCCTGAACATTTCCAAGTATATGAAATTCCTGACTGCTAATGCAGGCTTAAAAGCAGCTCCTAAAATGCAGGAGCATATAAATAGAAAGCATCTGAAATTGGGAGTCGATAGATTTCAGTCTAGTCTTAAGTAGACTATCTGCCAGTTATATTTAACAGAGTTGTTACAAAATCTAAAATGAGTGATTTTAACGATAGTTTCCTAAAATACTCTAATACAAATAAATATAAAGAACAAATAAATAAAAATGTCTATTTATGACAAAGATGATGCAAGTATCTGAATTTGGTAGTGAAAAAGAAAGCATGGAAAGTCAAATGCACTCATCAGACTCTCACGAAGCTTCACCTGGGCCACTACAGTGCTCACAATGGTCCCTCTGCCCTCAGTTGTCCCACTCTGGCACACGTCTCGTCACTGCCCAATTAATCTTCCTGTGGCTCAGCTTTGGTTAGGGAACTCTTCTGCTCAAAAACCATCCTCAATGACTAATTACTTAACAGATTTATTATCAACTTAACAGTGATACTACAGACTTTCCACAATATGATAGAAATTACCTTTCCAGTCATCTTTTTCACTACCTTTCACCTATACTCAAAGTGGGCTTTGCTGTTGGCTCTTACCAGCCCATGACAAAAACGTCCTCCCCAGTATCAGCCCAGCTAAATCCTCCTCCTCCTTCTCAAACACACACTTTCAAGCCATTTTGTCCTTTTCCCATCTGGCTTGGACTCTCATCTCTGAACTCCAATGGGAAATTAGTACTTACCTAGGGCATGGAACCAGGCACCTCAGAGACATTCTCCTTTAGAAACATTATTAGTATCACACTAGACCAACATTAATCCCCAAACAGTAACAACCTCTTCCCTACAAAAGGCAGTATTTCCAAAGCAAATCCTAAGAACTTCAAATAAAAAGAAACAAGGAGGGGGCTGGCCCCATGGACGAGCGGTTAAGTTCGTGCGCTCGGCTTTGGCGGCCCAGGGTTTCACCGGTTCAGATCCTGGGTGCGGACATGGCACTGCTCATCAGGCTATGCTGAGGCAGCATCCCACATGCCACAACTAGAAGGACCCACAACTAAAAACATACAACTATGTACGAGGGGATTTTGGGGAGAAAAAGGAAAAATAAAATCTTCCAAAAAGTAAAATTAAAGAAACAAGGGGCCAGTCTGGTGGAGTAGTGGTTAACTTCACACGCTCCATTCTAGCAGCCAGGGGTTCACGGGTTCAGATGCCTGGAACAGACCTACACACTGCTCATCAAGCCATGCTGTGGCAGCATCCCACATACAAAAAGAGGAAGATAAGCACAGATGTTAGCTCAGGGCCAATCTTCCCCACACACATAAAAAGAGAAAGCACCTTTAAGAAGGAACTTTTCTCTTTCCCCCTCTGCTTTACTCCCTGCCTACCCCTTACCAGTCACTGGTTCTTCCACAAGAAAAGCTGTGAATCTGACTGGTCAGAGCCTGAGGCACTGCAAGGGCCCACATTTTGCACGAGCACAGACGTATAGTGCTTTAAAGTTGAACCACCATTCATGGGGTGCTTAGTCTCTCAGTCTTCTGTCTCCTATGCAGATCCTGGCAGGCCTAACCCCTCATAACAGGCTGACTTCCTTTACGCCTCCATGAAGCTAGGTATGTAAGAGGATTCACAAGGTCCGGTCATTTTTCTCTCTTTTTCCACAGGCATGTCAAAGCTGAATCAGACCAATATGTCAACTGACTAATCCACAGAATGGTTTTTTTTCTTTTAATTATTTAGTTTTTAATTATTTAGTTTTAGTTGACCAGTTTTCATTTTATCTTATAAAAGCACTATAAGAAATGTACAACTATCTCTGCCCCCAGCTTGCTGATGCTGAACCAGGACCCTATGCTGCACAGAGAGGGAAAAATGAAGGATACAAAACCCACAGAAGCATGGGATTACAGAGCCTGGGGCATAGGAAAGAGTCATGAATGTGAAGTATTATTATGAATAAGTTCTTATACATATTAAAAAATATATATTCATCAGAATTCTTCATACTCAAGAATATATTTTTATTCTGTTCTTCACTTGCCCCCGCCTTTCCACCTCTAAATCTCTGACCATAGTGGCATGGAGGTGGGAGAGAGACAAATTAAATGTTATGATTTCTAAATGAAAACTATGTAAATAACACTAAATAAGAAAAGCAAGTAAATTTGGCAAACAAGCTAGTCAATAAATTGACAGAGGACAGTGACTGTGCATGAGGGGTGAGCACTGACCAGAAGGAAGCTTGAGGGAAGTTTCCAGGGGGAGGGAAATTTTCTATACATTGATTAGATCATTAGTTTCACAAGTGTATACATGTGTCACACACTGAAAACTGCACACTTAAGATCTGTTCATTTCACTTTATGCTAATTTTCCCTCAATTAACAAAAGAAAAAGAATTTTAAGAGATGAACTAAGACAGTGTCTCAGTTATCTATTCCACTCCAAAACGTAATACTTTTCTTCTTCTATCTGACAGTTGTGTGGTTTGGCTCGGCTCAGCGGACAGCTCTCCTGCTGGTCTTGCTTGGAGTCTGTAAGGTAGTGGAAATCACATGGAGAGGCTCACTGAGACCCTGAGTTGGCTGCCCTCTTCTCTCCTTTCTTCTTCATGTGGCCTCTCCATGCGAGTTCTCCTGCGCAGTACCTAAACTAGTTACACGACAGTTCAGAGCTCCAAAACAGAGCAAGCAGAAGTTGCCTCTTCATGGCTGGGGTTAGTATTGATAAGCCTCATTTCAACTCATTCTATTGGTTAATGTGAGGTACAGGCCAGCCCAGATTCAATAAGAAAAGAGACAACACAAGATGTGATTGGACCATCTTTGGAGACCAGCTACCATAAAGAGAATGCTACCAAAAAATCTATAGTCCATTAAGTCAACAATTTGAAAATCACAAACAAGGTTGTTAAAACACGCAAACAAGGGGGCCAGCCCGGTGATGTAGTGGTTAAGTCAGTGCGCTCTGCTTCAGCAGCCCGGGGTTTGCTGGTTTGGATCCTATACACAGACCTAGACACCATTCATCAAGCCATGCTGTGGCAGCGTCCCAGATACAAAACAGAGGACGGCTGGCACAGATGTCAGCTCAGTGATAATCCGTCTTAAGCAAAAAGAGGAAGACTGGCAACAGATGTTAGCTCAGGGCCAATCTTCCTCACCAAATAAATAAATAAATAAAATACTATTAAAAAGAAAGATGCAAACAAGGCAAAAAGCATGGAAATAACAGAAGTGACAATGAATCACTAAAGGATCAGAAAGACCCAAAGAAGGATGGTTTACTCACTAATATTTTAAAAAGGTACTCAAGTTTATATATCTCATAAAGCCATGTAAATAAAGGAGAAAAAAAAGAAAGGAAAAATGAAACACTTTTTCAAGAAAGTAAGATTCAGTGTCTTTTAAATCTTAAGTGCTATGCAATTTCTAGTTCCATCTTCATCATAACATAATAATGACATTGATAAAAAATCATCTTAAATTACATTCACTGTATTAAGAGAACAGCAAGACTA
This sequence comes from Equus asinus, assembly GCF_041296235.1. Classification (NCBI taxonomy): domain Eukaryota; kingdom Metazoa; phylum Chordata; class Mammalia; order Perissodactyla; family Equidae; genus Equus; species Equus asinus. Next base: position 2,242,042 of record NC_091805.1, on the reverse strand, counting down.
GAGAGAAAGAGAGGCTGGGTTTGAATACCAGTTTCAAGACTTACCTAGATATGTGACCTTGAATATGTCACTTAATCTCAGTTTTCTAATTTGCAAAAAAAGAATATCTCAGAAAGATATGAGATTTAAGTCTCAGAAAGATATCTATCTCAGAAAGATATGAGATTTAAATGAGAAGGTATATACAATATCTACAACATACTAGTGGGTGCTCAATCAACGTTAGTCCTTCCTGGCTTCCCTGGTGAATTCTACCAAACATTCAAAGAAGACTCAACACCTATCCTTCTCAAACTTCCAAAAATTGAAGAGAAAGGGAAGCTTCCTAACTCACTCTATGAGGCCAACATTATCCTGATAGAAAAATAAGACAAGGACTGCGCAAAAAAAGAAAATTACAGGCCACTGATGAACATCAATGCAAAATCCTCAACAAAATGCTAGCAAATCGAAAACAATAATACATTAAAAGGATCATACATACACCCAGGGATGGCTCAACATCTGCAAATCAATCAACATGATGCACCACATCAACAAAATGAAGAATAAAAACCACATGATCATCTCAGCAGATGCAGAGGAAGCATCTAACAAGACACAGCATCCATTTATGATAAAACTCTGAATAAAATGAGTACAGAAGAAGAGCATCTCATAATAAAGGGCATACATGACAAACCCACAGCTAATATCATACTCAACTATCCCTCTAAGAACAGGAAGCAGACAAGGCTGTCCAGTTTTGCCACTCTTATTTAACATAGCATTGGAAGTCACAGACAGAGCAATCAGGCATGAAAAAGAAACAGAAGAGATCTAAATTAGAAAGGAAGAAGTGAAACTGTCACTATTTTCAGATGACATGATTTTATATATAGAAAATCCTAAAGAATTCATAAAAACCTTTTAGAAATAATAAGTGAATACAGTAAGTTGCCAGATACAAAATCAACATACAAAAATCAGTTGTGTTTCTATACCCTAACAACAGAGTAGCAGAAAGAGAAATTAAGAATACAATCCCATTTATAATTGCAACAAAAAGAATAAAATACCTAGGAATAAATTTAAACAAAGAGGTGAAAAACCTGTACACTGAAAACTATAAAACACTGTTGAAAGAAAATGAAAAAGACACAAAGAAATAGAAAGATATTCTGTGCTCTTGGATTGGAAGAATTAACATAGTTAAAATGCCCACACTTCCTACAGCAATCTACAGATTCCATGCAATTTCTATCAAAGTTCGATTGACATTTTTCACAAAAATAGAACAGAGAATCTTAAAATTTATATGGAACAACAAAAGACCCCGACTAGCCAAAGGAATTCTGAGAAAAAAGAACAAAGCTGGAGGTATCATACTCCCTGATTTCAGAATATACTACAAACCTATAGTAAACAAAACAGCATGGTACTGGTACAAAAACAGACACACAGATCAATGGAACAGAAGTGAAAGCCCAGAAATAAACCTGCACATCTACAGACAGCTAGTTTTTGACATGGGAGCCAAGAACATACAACAGGGAAATGAAAGTCTCTTCAATAAATGTGTTGGGAAAACTGGACAGCAACATGCAAAAGAATGAACATAGACCATTATCTTACACCATGCACAAAAATTAACTGAAATGGATTAAAGACTTGAATGCGAGACCTGAAACCATAAAACTTCTAGAAGAAACCAAAGGCAGTCTACTCTTTGATAGCAGTCTTAGCAGCACATTTTCTTTTTTTTTATTTTTTTTTAATTGAGTTAATGATAGGTTACAATCTTGTGAAATTTCAGTTGTACATTAATGTTTGTCATTCGTGTTGTAGGTGCACCACTTCATCCTTTGTGCCCACCCCCACCCCACCTTTCCCCTAGTATCCACTAAACTGTTCTCTTAGCCCACATTTTTAAATTCCTCATATGAGTGGAGTCATACACAGATTATCCTTCTCTAGCTGGCTTATTTCACTTAACATAATTCCCTCAAGGTCCATCCATGTTATTGCAAATGGGATGATTTTGTTCTGTTTTGCAGCTTTAGCAGCACATTTTCAAGTACCATGTCTGACCAGGCAAAGGAAATGAGAAAAAATAAACAAATGGGACTACACCAAAATAAAAAGCTTCTGCACAGCAAAGGAAACTATCAACAAAACGAAAAGACAACCTAACAACTGGGAGAAGATATGTGCAATCCATATATGTCATAAGGCGTTAATATCCAAAATATATAAAGAACTCAGACATCTCAACAACAAAAAAACTAACAACCCAAATAAAAAATGGGTAAAAGATCTGAACGGACATTTTTCCAAAGAACATATACAGACAGCCAACAGGCACATGAAAAGATGTTCAACATCATTGATTATCAGGGAAATGCAAATCAAAACTACAATGAGATATCACCTCGCTCCCATCAAAATGGCTATAATTAACAAGACAGGAAACAATAAGTGTTGGAGAGGATGTGTAGAGAAGGGAACCTTCATACACTGCTGGTGGGAGTGCAAACTGGTGCAGCTACTATGGAAAACAGCATGAAGTTTCCTCAGAAAATTAAGAATAGAACTACCATACGACCCAGCTATTCCACTGCTGGGTATTTATCCAAAGAACATGAAAACACGAATGCGTAAAGATACACGCACCCCTATGTTCATTGCAGCATTATTCACAATAGCCAAGACTTGGAAGCAACCTAGGTGCCCATCAAGCGACAAATGGATAAAGAAGATGTGGTGTATGTACACAATGGAATGCTACTCAGCCATAAGAAATGATGAAATCTTGCCATTTGCAACAACATGGATGGACCTTGAGGGTATTATGCTAGGCGAAATAAGTCAGAGGGAGAAAGTCAAATACCATATGATCTTACATAATAGACGTCATAAATAGACGACGACAACAACAAACAAACACATAGAGACAGAGATTGGATTGGTGGTTACCAGAGGCAAGGCGAGAGGGAGGAGGGCGAAAGGAGTGAGTAGGCACGTGTGTGGCGATAGACGGTGATCAGTCTTTGGGTGTGAACATGACGTAATCCACACAGAAATCGAAATGTAATGACATATACCTGAAATTTACATAATGTTATAAACCAATGTGACCTCAATAAATAAAAAGGGAAAAAGAAAAAGTGTTCACCACAAAAAAAAAAGTCCTTCCTACACTGCCCATAGTACAAAAACTCTAAGGAAAACACATAAAACATTTTAGAACAATCTGCACAATAAAAATCAAACTAAAATACTACTCCATAACTTAAAGCTATTTCAGCCGCTTAGTAACCCTGAATAATCTGTTCTTCAGATAGTAGAAACCACCTTAATTTTACTCTGCCCACTTAAATATCTAGATGAGGAAAGCTACACATATGTAAATAATAGGCTAAATAACAATTCCTAGGATACTGCTCAAATGTGTTATTGAGTACTTGTATGACAATTTTCAGACCTTACAAATGAAATCTTTATCATATAACCTATTCATCAGATGAAATGGCTTAAAAAGAACATAAATCTCTATTTGCAGATGACATGCTCTTACATACAGAAAATCCTAAGGAATCCTCAAGAACAGAGCTAATAAAGGAGAACATCAAGTTTACAAGATACATGATCAAATTACAAAAATCAACGTATTTCTATATACTAGCAAAAAACAATCTAAAATGAAAATAAAAAACAATTCATTTTAAAATAGCATCAAAAATAATAAATACTTAGGAATAACTTTAACAAAAGAAGTGCGACACCTGTACAAGAAAACTACAAAACATGATTGAAAGAAATGAAAGACCTAAATCAATGGGAGCGCACCCCATGTCCGTGGGCTGGAAGACAATATGGCAATACTCTGTGAAGATGGCGGACTCTGCAACCATCTACGGATTCAATAAAATCTGCAGAAAATCACTGCCCAATTTCTTGCAGAAATTGACAAGATGATAAAAAACTCATACGGAAATGCAAGGGCTCCAGAATAACCAAAACAATCTTGGAAAAGAAGAGCAAAGTTGGAGGAATCACACCACAATTTCAAATTTTACAAAAAGCTAAAGTAACTACGAGAGTGTGGTACTGGCCTAAGTAAGGACAGACATACAGCTAAACAGATTAGAACTGACAGTCTAGAAATAAACCCTTATATCTATGGCCAATACACTTTAGACAAGTATGTCAAGACCACTCAATGGAGAAGGGATACTCTTTTCAATGAATGGTGCCAGACAACTAGACAGCCACATACAAGGAATGCAGCTGGACACCTACCTCACAGCATATGTAAAAGTTAACTTAAAATGGATCAAAGACCTAAGTATAAGAGCTAAAACAATAAAACTCTTAAAAAGAAACAGATATAAAGCTTCATGATCTTGATTTAGGCAAGTTTCTTAAATATGACATCAAAGGCACAAGTAACCAAAGAAAAAATAGGTAAACTGGACTTCAACAAAATGTAAAAGTTTTGTGCTTCAACGGACACCACCAAGAAAGTAAAAAGACAACCCAACAATGGGAGAAAATATTTGCAAATCATATATTTGCTAAGGGATTTGTCTCTGGAATACATAAAGAACCCTTACAATAAAAAGACAACCCAATTAAAAATGTACAAAGGATCTGAACAGACATTTCTCCAAACAATTTATACAAACGGCCAATAATTACATGAAAAGATGCTTAACAGCATTATTCATCAAGGAAATGAGAATCAAACTCACAGTGAGATACTTCACACCCACTAGAATGGTTCTAATAAAAAAGATGTACAAGGGCCGGCTTGGTGAAGTAGTGGTTAAGTTTGCAGGCTCCGCTTCAGCGGCCCAGGGTTCATGTGTTCACATCCTGGGCAGGGACCTGAATACAGCTCATCAAGTCATGCTGTGGCTGCATCCCACATACGAAATAGAGGAAGACTGGCACAGTTGTTAGCTGAGGGACAAGCTTCCTCAAGCAAAAAAAGGAGGATTGGCAACAGACGTTAGCTCAGGGCCAATCTTCCTCACCAAAAAAAGAGATAGACAATAACAAGTACTGGTGAGGATGAGGAGAAATTAAAACCTTCACAACATTGCTGGTGGGAATGTAAAATGGTGCAGCCACTTTGGCAAACAGTCTGGCAGTTCCTAAAAAAGTTAAACTTAGAGTTAACATATGTTCCAGCAATTCTACTCCTAGGTATATGCCCAAGAAAAATGAAAACATACGTGCACACAAAAACTTGTACACAATGTTCACAGCAGCACTATTCATATTAGCCAAAAAGTGGAAACAATCCAAATGCCCAACAACTGATGAAAGGGTAAAGAAAATGTGGTAGCCCCACATAATGGAATATTATTCAGCCACACAAGGGAGTGAAATACTGTTACATGCTGCAGCACGGTTAAACTCTGAAAACACTATGCTAAGTGAAAGGAGCCCGACACAAAAGGCGATGAGTTGCATGATTCCATTTACACAAAATTTCCATAACAGGCAAACCCACAGAGACAGACAGCAGACGGGTGGTTCCCAGGGACTGGAGAGAATCGAGGAGGAATACAGAGTAGCTGCTAATGGGCACAGGGTTACTTTTTGGGGTGATAAAAATGTTCTGGAATTAGATAGTGATGATAGTTGTACAAGCCTGTAAATATACTAAAAACCACTAAATCCTACATTTTAAAAGGGTGGATTTTTTTTAATATTATTCCTTTTTAAATTGCGGTAACATTAGTTTAGAAGAAAAGGGTAGATTTTATAGTACAGGAATTATATCTCAATTTTTTAAAAAATCAATGTGCATAATTTTCAAAATGTAATGTCATGTTATTATCAAGTTATAACTGTCTAAATAGAGAGGGGGCATGACTTCCAGTAAACTAGGAGCCAATCGTGTTTCATCTGAATTTACATTATCAAGCGGTTTTACTAAATTTTATCATTCTTTTTTTATGGATATGAACTTCTTCCTGTTGAAAGTGGTTCTGCTGAGTATTTCACCATCTTTGAAGACTTCATCTCCAATTTGTTTCTAGACTGAAGCGGGCTTCAAAGCACCATATGATCCTTATTGGATCTATTTGCAAACCAAGAGCAACTAGGTTAAAAACAAGGGTCTGACGGTACTCCTAGGAGAGTCATAGGTATGGGTGCATGAACTTTATACTGCCAGCTTTGTGCGTTCAGGGTCTGTTTTGCTTGCTTCCTGGTTTATACATGAGGTTGTCTGAAATTGAGTCTGAAAAACTGAGGTATTATCAACACCTTAATAAATTCTATCTGTTTTGGATTGTTGAAAGCAAAAAAAAGGACCACATAGTACACCTGAGTTTCTCGGCAATGTTTATGATGATATTGGGCTCTTTCTTCAGAAGATATTACCTGCATTCCTTACAGAAATATTTCATTCAAAGAGAACCTCAAGCAATTGTCAGTGACTTAGTAAGGGAGATGAGATATGTCTTCAAATATTTCTTTGAATTTATACAATTTTTGAATCATGATACTTACTATATTTCATGTTGTTCCAAGCAGATATAAATTTTGTTTTTAGCTTGTCAACTTCATCTGTTCCTGTGGCTTCCATATTCAAATTCTAAAGAAAAAGCCATCACTTGTTTGCATTCTTCTGTAGAGTTTAATCTTTTGTACTGACTTAAAGAAAAACATTAAAGAAAAATAATTAATGAGTTCATATTACATGATGTAATACCTGCTAAAGTTACTTAAGTAATTAAATACAATTTGAACCAGAAATGAGCAAACCAATTTCTCATTTTACAAAACAGAATATAATATATTCTATAAATATGTTAATTACAAAAAACATTTAATACCAAATATAAAATGATAAAAATTATCATAAAAAAAACAAACAACAATCCCACCCCAGGTATTCGCAATTAAGAACACCACATTAACTTAGTGACACAGCTCAGTTTTGTGCCTGTGAGACTACCCAAGATTCGTTTTATTTGTAATTAGAGAAGGTGACTTGAAGTCTTATAAAAAATGACTATCTTCAGAATAAAGGCTTCCACTTACACTGATTAAGTAACTGCTTTCATTTAAGCCTAAGTGTTTTATTTTTTAAATTAAGGCATTTCCGGGGCTGGCCCCATAGCCGAGTGGTTAAGTTCACATGCTCCGCTTTGTCAGCCCAGGGTTTCGCAGGTTCGGATGCTGGACGCAGACCTAGCATCGTTCATCAAGCCATGCTGCGGCAGCATCTCACATACCGCAACTAGAAGGACCCACAACTAAAATATACAACAATGTACTGGGGGGCTTTAGGGAGAAGAAGGAAAAATAAAAAATAAAACATAAGAAAAAAATTAAGGCATTTCCGACATTTCCTTTCTATCTCAACGCTGCAGCATGTTTTAAAAACAGAATGGCTGAAATTTACAACAGAAAATGTCTTCTTACTTTAAAATAAGAGTAAATGTAGCTCATAAGTGTTTGTTTTGTAATTGTCTTGAGGGAAAATTGAGATGTGTGATATAATCTGAAAGAGGAACAAATTGTAACTGAAAATGCTTGAGATAATTTTTCAATAATTCATAGACAGTTTACTTTTCAATAAAAGAATGCTACACAGAACATTACCCTTCTAGGGTTATAAATATCTACTCAAAAGTATTGATACAAGGGCCGGCCCCGTGGCCGAGTGGTTAAGTTCACGCGCTCCGCTTCGGTGGCCCAGGGTTTCGCCAGTTCAGATCCTGGGCGTGGACATGGCACCGCTCATCAGGCCATGCTGAGGAGGCATCCCACATGTCACAACTAGAAGGACTCACAACTGAAAATACACAACTATGTACCGGGGGGCTTTGGGGATAAAAAGGAAAAATAAAATCTTTAAAAAAGTATTGATACATTCATTTCTCTAACAACGGACATTACTTTTTATACGTATTAAAGGCTACTAATTACACACTATAATAGAGGCAGGAAAAAGCATGGTCCATAAAAGAATTTAAAAAGCCAGTGTGACTACAGCAGAGAAAGTCCAAAAAAGTGGCATGAGATATGGCTATAAGTTTAGACAGGGATGTGTAGACGATGTTAAGAATTTTGTTCTTTATCCTAGAAGTAACTTGTTTCAAATCGGTCTATCACAATCAGATTCTGGGGATTTGTTTGTTTAACTCCAACAGCAGCACAGAGAATAGAGTGAAAAGGGACAAGAGCAGATGGTGAGAGTTTACTACTGTTGTACGGGACTAGGAGAGAAAGGATAACAGCTTGGACTAAAGACGTGGAGATGGACAGAAACGGACACATGAGGAAACATGTCACAAATTCAACAAGTCTTGGTGATAAAATGGATGTAGAAGGTGAGAAAGAGGGATATGTCAAAGATACACCCAGGATCCTGGCTTGTGAAGCTAAATAGATGGTGCCAATCATTGAAACAGCGAAGACTGGAAGAAGGGCAGGTTAGAGGCAAATGACCACGAATTTGATTTGGGCAGAATCTGAGATGCCTCTGAGAGACACAGTAAAGATCATTCATTTATCTAACCATTCGAAAAACTCTTGCCAGACACTGCTATAGGCAATGCAGACACAGCTACAAACAAAAGCAGTTAAATACTTGCTCGCCTGGAGCTTATGTTCTAGGCAGACTTACAGAGGCCAACTAGTCAGCTGGATACACAGATCTGGACCTCAAAGGTGAGGTCTGGGCTAGAGCTATTAATTTGAGAACTGCTGATGTACAAATGAAAATTAGAGCTCCAAACATGTTCCTCAAGGACTCTGTCTCGCTCATGTTTGCACCTCCAGCCTAGAGGATGACATTCAAGGACCTTCATGAAATTACAGCTGCCCACTTATTCAGCTTCCTCTCTTGCCGCTCCCTCCCATGCACCATATACTGAAGTCCTTTTTAATATCAATATTAAAGCTTCCTAAAGTTGACATGGTATCTGGTGCCTCAGTGCCTTTGCAGGTACTGTTCCCTTTACCTACAACATCTTCCTGCTCACCCTCACTTTTTAACTACCTTATTATCATGAGTCTCTAAGACCCAGCTTAAGTTTCACCTCCTTTGCTAAGATTGCTAAGTTGTCCACCCTCCTCCAGACCTCAAACTGAGACAGATGCCTCTCGTCTTAGCTCTCATAGGATCCTATGTCTTCCTCTATCACAGCACTCATCATACTGTATCGTAATTACTGGTTTCTTACCTGTCTCTTACAGCAGAAGTAAACTTTCTGAGTGTCCTTAAATTCTGCTTGGCACGCGATTGGTTCTCAAAATGTGTTTATTAACTGAATAAGTAAATTGACAAATTAATGAAATACAGGTATAACACTAATAGCACTTTTACCAGCTTTAATGAGAATTTTTTTTAATTGACAACTAGAATAAAGGAAAGAAAAATTTTCCTCCAGAAAACTGCATAATTTAACAAAATCTGAAAAAGCAAGAAGGAGAAAGGTTTATAAAATGTGTGAATTATATACAATACATCCACATGATGGGTTTGTGAAAATGGAAGAATGCAGAATCTAAAACTTTATGTATCATATGACACTGGCTGGGGAGGCAGGAGGGGAGGGTAAAAGAAGTAGACCAAAATATTGACAATAGTTTCCCTGGATATAAAATTGTGTGTGGTTATTTTTATGTCACAGTTGTCCACCTTTTCCAAACCTTATAAAAAGAATGTAATTTTTAGAATTTAAAAAGTTTATTTTTAAAAAACCACAAACCATGAATCTTCTAAATTCAAAATGTTTAAAATGAGAAAATGTACATGCATCTATTTGCCTCCTAAGTCAGAAAGAAAGTAGGCCACAGGGAAGACTTTGGCTCAAACAGTTCTGAACACCAGCTACCAGGAACATTCTAGACAATCCTTAGCAAGAGTGTGAAAATCAAGATGCCTTAAAGTGGGTGGGAAAAAATGAAGACAAAGTGAGACATTTTGTATGGGGAAAGCCTGTATATTGAATAATAATAGATAAACAAACAAACAACAATTATAAAATTCTGTGATAGAGACAGAAATTAATGAGACAAACACTCTAACCTCAAGGAACTTAAAGTAAAATAAATTATTAAATTGTTCTTTTATTATTTTTACTCAAAACTTCCACCTGTTACAGACTATTTACTCAGGATAACTTTACCCTCAAACTTGAAACATGATATGTTTTGGACCTTAACTATTCTATAGGAATATTTTTATTGTCATTGTCATATAGAGTAGATACGAACAATAAAATTATTATCATAAGGTCAAACTAGTTAAGCTGTTGCTACTTTAATAATTGAGTATAGTTACTTGACATATAATTAAAATTGAATTCCAATCTTCTATAAAGACAGAAACCCTCTTTATTTCTACAACAAAAATTTAAATGGCTGTTTCTAAAAATCCTAATTTTAGAGCAGAGATGATTTTGAAAAGTGATCCCTTGAACCACGTTTGAAAGTATTATAAATCAAAACACTTTAAAAAGGAATAACCAAAAACTCCTAATGAGGAGAAGATTTACCTTACTGCATATTAAAACACATTATAAAACTACACTAATTAAAGTCTAGTAATCCTTAAATTTATTACTCTTATTAGCAAAGGATGACACTGAATAAAACATAATAAGGAGTACAGAAATAAATCCAAGCATATTTGAGAATTTAGTACCTGATATGAGAGATATTTCACATCCATGAGAAAGATGACTCTTTTAACAAATAGTGCTAGAATAATAAGCTAGCCAGTTTAAAAAATAAAGCTACCTCACATATCATGAATTCTAGACGAATCAAGAGTTAAACAGAAACACACAGCATGTGTGCACATAACCCAAAGAAGTACTGATTAAAATATTTTTAACAATCTTGTAAAAAAAGGCCTTTCTAAGCATGGTATGCAAAACTAGAAAACAGAAAGGAAAATGTAATTACATAAAAATGAAAACCTCTACATAGGAAGAGTAAAAAGAGTATTAACAAGGTCAAGTTATAATTCATCAACTAGGAAAAACATTCAATATCTATTATATAGACAGAATGATAACATCCTTAATACACAAAAGAACTCCTATAAATCAATAAAGAAAAAAACCACCCAAATGGAAAAAAGACAGGCATTCAAAAAGAAAAAGAACAATAAACATACGAAAGTATTTTCAACCTTACTAGATCAAAGTAATCCACATTAAAGGAATTTCATTTTTTAAATCATCACAAGAGTTGAAATTGGCAAGCCTGAGGAAAAAAGCATTTTACATAATTATTCTTCAAAAAAACTCCTTGAGGGCAGAGAATGTGTCTCGTTCACTACCATATCCTCACATGTAGCATACCAGAGTCCTAACAAGACACAAATATCTGCTAATGAATAAATTATGGTACATACATATTATAATGATAGAGATCTATATTTACCACCATAAAAAGATACCCAGGAGCATCAAAATATGTGAGGAAAAACTGGTAAAACCGCAAGGAGAAATAGATGAATCCACTCTTATAGTTGGAGACTTTAACATCCCTCTATCAGAAATGGACAGATCCAGCAGGCAGACAATCAGTAAAGACACAGTTGAACTCAACAGCACCATCAATCAACTGGATATAATAGACATCTATAGGCTACTTCACCCAACAACAGCAGATTACACATTCTTTTCAAGTCCACATGGAATGTTCAAAGACAGACCACGTTCTGGGCCATAACACACCCCTTAACAAATTTAAAAGAACAGAAATCATACAGGGGCTGGCCTCATGGCCGAGCGGTTAAGTTTGTGTGCTCCACTTCAGCAGCCCAGGGTTTCGCCAGTTTGGATCCTGGGTGTGGACATGGCGCTGATCATCAAGCCATGTTGAGGGGGCATCCCACACAGCACAGACAGAAGGACCTACAACTAGAATATACAACTATGTACTGGGGGGCTCTGGGGAGAAGAAGAAGAAGAAGTAGAAAAAAAAAGAATAAAGATTGGCAACAGATGTTAGCTCAGGTGCCAATCTTTAAAAAAAAAAGAAAAAGAAAAGAAATCATACAATGTTTGCTCTCACCACAATGGAATTCAACTAGAAATCAATAATAAAAAGATAGCTGGAAAATTCCAAAATACTTGGAGATAAACAACATATCTCTAAATAACAGGACAAAGAAAAAAATCTCACAAGAAATTTTAAAGTATTTTGAACTAAGGAAAATTAAAATATAACATCAAAACTGTGGAATACAACAAAGCCAGTGCTTGCAAGGAAATTTATAGCATTGAATGTATACAGTGGAAAAAAAAGAAAGACCTAAAATCAATAATCTAAAGTTCCACCTCAGGAAACTAGAAAAAGAAGAGCAAATTAAATCTAAAGTAAGCCAAAAAAAAAAAAAAAAGTAATAATAAAAATTAGGGCAGAAAGAAAGAAATCAATGGAGAACAATCAACAAAACTAAAAGTCACTTCTTTGAAAAGATCAAAAAAAATCTATAAGCCTCCAGCCAGGCTAACTAAGAAAAAAGAGAGAAGACACAATTTACCAATATCAGAAATGATAGAGGGGACATCACTACAGGTCCCATGGACGTTAAAAGGACAATAAAGGAATACTATGAACAACTCTATACTCACAAATTTATCTGACAACCTAGATGAATTGAACCAATAATTAATAACCTTCCAAAGCAGATAGCACCAAGCCCAGATGGCTTTCACTGGTGAAGTCTACCAAATATTTAAAGAAAAGATTATACCAACTCTCTACAATGTCATCCAGAAGACAGCAGCAAAGCGAATACTTCCTAACTCATTGTATGAGGCTAGCTTTACCCTAATACCAAACCAGAGAAAGACATTACAGGAAAAGGAAACTACTGACCCGTATCTCTCATAAACATACATGCAAAAATACTCAACAAAATATTAGCAAATCGAATTCAACAATGTATATAAAGAATTATATACCACAACCGAGTGGGATTTATCCCAGATATGCAAGGCTGGCTCAACATTAGAAAATAAATTAATGTAATCTATCATATCAAAATGCTAAAGAAGAAAAATTACATGATCATATCAATAGATGCAGAAAAGCATTTAACAAAATCCAACACCCATTCATTGTAAAATCTCTGAGCAAACTAAGAACAGAGGGAAACCACCTCAATTTGATTAAAAAAATCTTTAATGGGGCCAGCCCCATGGCCAAGTGGTTGATTTTGCACACTCTTCTTCGGTGGCACAGGGTTTCACCAGCTTGGATCCTGGGCGCGGACATGGCACCGCTCATCAGGCCATGCTGAGGCGGCATCCCACATGCCACAACTAGAAGGACCCACAACTAAAAACACACAACTATGTACCAAGGGGCTTTGGGGAGAAAAAGGAAAAATAAAATCTTTAAATAAAAAAATCTTCAAAAACTCTACAGCTAACATCATACTTAATGTTGAAAAACTAGAAGCTTTCCCCAACTAAGATCAAGAACAAGGCATGAATGTCCTCTCTTGCCACTGTTTTTCAACATTGTACATGAAGTCCTAGATAATGCAATAAGACAAGAAAAGGAAATAAAAGGTATATAGATTGGGAAAAAATAAAATTGTCTGTCTTCACAAATGATATGATTATCTATGGAAGAACCAACAAACAAATGCATAGAACTAATAGGTGATTACAGCAAGGTTGTAGGATACCAGGTTAATGTACAAAAGTCAATCACTTTCCTATATACCAGCAATGAACAAGTGGGAATTGAAATTAAAAACACATTTCCAGGAGGTGACATCAGTATCATGGCAGAGTGAGCTCTTCCCTTAGACTCTCTCCCTTAAGATACAACAAAAAGGACATTCAGAACCAACAGAGGACATTCACACAACAGAAAAGACATCTGAGAGACCCACGCAGCTGTATGTCTGAAGGCGGAGGTGCTGGATGCCCTAGGAGGAAGTGGAAGGAGGTAAGGGGATCTCCTCTCCCTTCCTGCAGAAACCCAGGGTATGAGACCACATGCAGCTCTGAGAAAAGAGGGGGGAGGGTCGGAGCTCCACAAGAACACCTTCTCTCTCCAAGTTCCCTCACAGCCTGAAGGAAAGACCCACACAGAGGTGGCTAAACAGGTATCTTCATCAAGCCAGCATCCCAGGAGAGCAGATACTGAGGGCAGAGTGAGAACGCCCCAAGCATCATGCACGTAAAAGGAAGTGCCCCTCCCCCTGCCCAGTGCTCCAGCTCAGTCAGTCAGCGAGAGCTCCCATGCATACGTTAGAAAAGCAGCAGCTGTGAGCAAGCATGCCGGAAATCACAGAAGGACCCTGTCAGAACAGATTCTAAGGACAGGCACAGACACCAGAGATTGCAGTGGGCTGAAAATATACAGCTCCTGACTCCCTCCCACAGTGGCAGCAGGTAGACTGCAACCAAATACCATCACTATGCAAAGGCACAAACCCACACCATCAACGTATGAAGAAATATATTAATACTCCAGACCAGAAGGAAAATGACACACCCAGAAATCAATCTTAAAGGCACAGAAATTTACAATCTAAATGACAGAGAATTCAAAATCCATCATAACAAAACCTAATCAGTTAAAAGAAAATACAGATAGACAGTTCAATGAAATCAGGAACAAAATTAACGAACAGAGGGAATTCTTCACAAAAGGGATTTAAACTATAAAGAAAAACCAATGAGAAATGTTGGAGATGAAAAACACAATGAGTGAGATAAAGAAAAATCTAGACTCCGTAACAACAGAGCTGACATTACGGAGGACAGACTCAGCAGTGTGGAGGACAGGAGTATAGAAATGTTTGGGATGGAGGAGAAGAGACAACCAAGAATAGAAGGAAATAAAGAAATTCTCCAAGAAATACCTACTTAATTAGGAAATGCAACATAAAAAATGATAGGTATTTCAGAAGAAGAATGGAGCAAAAAGCTTGTTAGAAGAATTAATAGCCGAGAACTTCCCAAACCTGGGGAAGGAGCTGGAAGCACAAGTAAAAGAAGATAACAGAACTCCTAATTATATCAATGTAAAAACACCTTCTCCAAGGCATATAGAAGTAAAACTGGCAAAAGTTAATGACAAAGAAAAAATACTAAGAGCAGCAAGGCAGAAGAAAATAACCTACAAAGGAACCCCTATGGGGGCGTTTAGCAGATTTCTCAGCAGAAACCTTCCAAGCTAGGAGAAAGAGGAATGATATATTCAAAACTCTGAAAGACAAGCATTTTCAGGCAAGAATACTCTACCCAGTGAAAATATCCTTCAGAGATGATGGAGAAATAAGAACTTTCCCAGATAAACGAAAGCTGAGGGAGCTCACTGCCACAAGACCTCCACTAAAAGAAATGTTCGAGAAGGCCCTCACACCTGAAAAAAAGAGTTTACAAAGCCTTGAGCAAGGAGATAAACAGGCAGACAAGATCAGAAAATTGCAGCTCTCTATCAGAACAGGTGAGCAAACAATTATAACATTAAAGATAAAAGGAAGGAAAATATCAAAAATAAACATAATCTTGTCATTTTAACCAGAAACTCACAACACAAGACAGAATAAGTTGTGACAACAGTAACTTAGAGGGGAAGAGAAAGGGATGGAATTGGCTTAGACTAAGGAAATAAGAGGCTATCAGAGGGGCCAGCCCATTGCCGAGTGGCTAAGCTCACTTCGGCAGCCCAGGGTTTCACAGGTTCAGATCCTGGGTGCAGACCTAGCGCTGCTCATCAAGCCATGCTGAGGTGTCGTCCCACATATCAGAACTAGAAGGACCTACAACTAGAATACACAACTATGTACTGGGAGCTTTGGGGAGAAGAAGAAAAAGAAAAGATTGGCAACAGATTTTACCTCAGGGCCAATCTAAAGAAAAAAAGAGGCTATCAGAAAATGGACTATCTCATCTACAAGATTTTTTACACAAACCTCACGGTAACAACTAAACAAATAGTCAGAACAGGGACACAAATGACAAATAAGGAGAAAACTGAGAAAACCATCATAGAGAACTACCAAACTGAATTGGTAGTCTGAAATGTATGGGACAAGAAACAAGGGAAATACAGAACAACTGGGAAACGAATGATAAAGTGGCAGCATTAAGCCCTCATATATCAAAAATCACTCTAAATGTAAATGGATTGAATTCTCCAATCAAAAGACACAGAGTGGAGGGATAATTTAAAAAACAAGACCCAATAATATGCTTCCTCCAGGAAACACATCTCAGCTCCAATGACAAACATAGGCTCAGAGTGAAGGGAAGGAAGACAATACTCCAAGCTAAGGGTGAACAAGAGAAAGCAGGTGTTACCATACTTATATCAGACAGAGTAGACTTCAAGGTAAAACAGGCAATGAGAGACAAAGAGGGGCAGTATATAATGATAAAAGGGACACTCCACCAAGAAGACATAACACTTACAAATATTTATGCACCCAACACAGGAGCAGCAAAGTACATAAACTATTAACAAACCTAAAAGGAGATATTAACAACAACACAATAATAGTAGGGGACCTCAACACCCCACTTACATCAATGGATAGCTCATCCAGACAGAAAGTCATCAAGGCAATAGTGGATTTAAGTGAAAAACCAGGCCAGATGGACTTTATAAATACATATGGACTTTATAGATACATATTGAACCAGGAACGCAGGGATGGTTCAACATCCACAAACCAATCAATGTGATACATTACATTAACAAAATGAGGGATAAAAACCACATGATCATCTCAATAGATACAGAGAAAGCATGTGACAAGACCCAACATCCATTTATGATAAAAACTCTCAATAAAATGTGTATAGAAGGAAAGTACCTCAACATAATAAAGACCATGTATGACAAACCCACAGCCAACATCATACTCAATGGGGAAAAACTGAAAGCCAGGAAAGAGACAAGGGTGCCCACTCTCACAACTCCTATTCAATATAGTCCTGGAGGTTTTGGCCAGAGCAATTAGGCAAGAAAAAGAAATAAAAGGAATCCAAATAGGCAATGAAGAAGTGAAACTCACTGTTTGCAGATGACATGATTTTATACACAGAAAACCCTGAAGAATCCATTGGAAAACCACCAGAAATAATCAACAACCACAGCAAAGTTCCAGTGTACAAAATCAACTTACAAAAATCATTTGCATTTCTATACTCTAATGACGAACTAACAGAAAGAGAACTCAAGAATACAATCCCACTTATAATCGCAACAAAAAGAATAAAATACCTAGGAATAAATTTAACCAAGGAGGCTAAAGACCAATACAATGAAAACTATAAGACATTACTGAAAGAAAATGATGATGACATAAAGAAATGAAACAATATTCCATGCACGTGGATTAATAAAGTTTATTAATTACAAAAAAAATAGCTATCCAGGGCATAGAGTGAGAAAAAAAGAGAACAGCATGAATACAATGTATGCATCTATACACCTACATATTATGTACATATATACATATGCCCCTACACACATATACAATACATGCATAAAAGAATGCCTAGAAGTCCATAATGTTAAAAGTGGAAATCTCTAAGTGATGAAATGTCATTTTTACTTTCTTTTTTCTACTTCTCTTTATTATTTAAATGGTTTATTTACACAGAGCCTGTTTTAAAATAACACAATCATTCAAAAATAAATGGCTCAAATGAAAAATTTAATACATAAAATTACAAATGTGCCCACGTTATGTTAAATGCTAACGAAACAGTTCAAACTGCTCAACTAGGAAATTTACAGAGAAGACATTCTATTATAAAATTCCTCAACAGCCTATAAGCAAGATCAAAACACTGAGACAACATGCTTTTTCCTTTTGAAGATACACAACTTGATTCTTGTGGTTCTTAAAGACATCAGATTCAGCTATTTAGTCATGGAGAAAACTTAACTTTCTCAAAGTAATTCCCCAGAGCAGGGGAATTTTATAGCTAAATAAAGTGACTTGGCGAATATCTCTTGTTAACTCATAATTTTTGTCTCTCCTTAAAATAAATGTGGTGAGATTCGGAAAGAGGAAAAAGAATAAATTAATACTTGAGTCCCTTCAATCTACTAAAATATTTTCTTTATATTTGTGTGAAATAAGCCAAGGAAAGACAAGACAAACAGCACTTTTAGTTTAACTACAAATGAGCAAAAGACACAAATGGAGAAAACCACAATGAACTTTAGGAGTAGTAGTCTCATCACAAGATTCTAAATTATCCTCACCCACAAATTCCCTTTCCAAAAGCTTTCCTGATTTTTTAAAAAATAAAAAGCAAATTAGGGGCCGGCCCCGTGGCCGGGTGGTTAAGTTCGCATGCTGCGCTTCAGCGGCCCAGCGTTTCTCCAGTTTGGATGCTGGGTGCGGACATGGCACCACTCACCAAGCCATGCTGAGGCGGCATCCTGCATGCCACAACTAGAAGGACCCACAATTAAAAATACACAACTATGTACCAGGGGGCTTTGGGAGAAAAAGGAAAAATAAAATCTTTGAAAAAAAATTAAAATTCATTTGTCTATCAAGTATAAAGTGAAGTGATGATTTACCAACTATCCAGTATATTTCAACCTCCTCTGGTACCTAAAATACCTAGTTTGACTGCCCCAATGATCAAACTGATACTCTGAAATTCTTACTTATTTTACATAGTCTTGTCAGAGCACTGGTCTGGAAAACCATCAAAATAGCATTCTTCACAATTTCCAAACGCTTTTTAGAAGGGATTTATGGTTTCTAAAAACTTTAAAGAAATTCGTAACTCCTTTTTCAAGTAGATTTTCTTTACTAATGCATACTACAACAAATCTTACCATCCACCATTTCAGTATTTCTGTTCACAGTTTACAATCTGACAAACCCACTTTTAATTGAAAGATAATAGCATTAAAGAGGAGAAAACTCTATTTTATCTCAGTAAACACAGATAAAGCTACCAGATGAGGTTTATTCCTAACTTTATTATTAATGACGCAAAAAGCAGAGTGAAGACTAAGCAGAGTTCTTTTGGAAGGCAGGGCTACGACATCTGACATGAAAATCACCGATGGAGACCCAGATGTCATTTTTAGAGAGTCACTTTTCTAACCATAACCACATTAAGACAGTCGATAAATTATAAACTGATAAATGTAAAGGGTAATCAAATCAATGTCCTTGAAGGGCAGAGGAAAGTAACCAGCCTCTCCCATACGGCAACAGACAGAATATTTTATCCACTGAGGATTTAAAGCCAACTAAAAGCTCCTGACAGACAAACTTTAGGGACTGATTCCACAGAATCTCTCTCAGTCACACAGCACAACCGATAAAAACACTGCAGACTTCCGGGGTTTGTATATGCTTGGGCACCTTCCCCAAATGGTTTTCTGCAGCAAGATGAAATACAGCTATTGATTTCAAATTTTTGATATGCTTTTAGCTATACCATCAAGTAAAGTGAACTGTGAGTTTTTCATCTACTGTAACCTTCTCTACCTGGTTGCATTTTTAGTAACAAATACCAATCCTTTGTCTGACCTTGAGTGTCTCTCCATACATTGGTCTGTCATCTCTGCTCTCTTATTTCTTCTCTGCATCTCAGTTCTTTGTTTACAGAAACATCAATTATTGTATCCATTTCTATTCCCTCTCTTTTCCTATATTTGCAAATCTTCTATCATCATGCACGTTGTGAACTCAGAGTCTAAAAGTGTTCAGTTTGTAAACCCAGCATGCTATTAAAAAAAAAAAAAGTGGCAAATATGAATAAAGGGAGAGAACTGGTAACATTTATTTGGATTGTCCCCTTTCAGAGCTAACTAAGGCAAAGTGGATGGCGGTAAAAGATAAAGACCAAAAGAATGAGAAAAGGAACAGCAACATAATACAGGCAGGAGACACATATCTAGAAACTGGCTTTTAAAAAAGGAATAGAGAGCTGATAGCAAAAACACTAATGCCATTTTGCCTCAAGGATACATCTTACAAGCATTCTTAAGACTCCTCAGGATCACATCCTCCAGTTAAAAACAATAAATCAATGCACACCTACTTTACAATGATGACGTAAATAAAATGTACTGCTTAAAGCATTCTCCTCTTAATTCTAAAAAGTAAAACATGTGGAACAAACTAAGTACTGAGCAGACATCCATTCACCCTCACACATGACTTGCATCAACTTCCTAGAGAAAAAAATCTCCACTTGGGCAGCACTGAGCACAACATGTTCACAGACTGTAAAGACGTCATCATAACCAACCTAAATGGCACAAGAGGAGTTTAAATTACCTCAATCATTTACTTAAAGACCTCAATAAGAATCAGTGATATCTGGGCTGTCTCAGGCACTTCTTGATCTTATCTCTAAGAAGAACGGAATATTTACTATAGTCTGATAAATGAACTTTAATTATGTCAGGAACTTAGTAACCTCTGATGAGTCCAAGGCACGTGTGACTGTTTGTAGCCACCATACTTTAAAACGCAACTTTGTGAGCTGCAAAATTATGCAGTCTACATATAAGAAGTAACATACTGGGTCAAATCATTTAATCAACAAAATAAACTTAACCTCTACAAGAACTGAAGGATGTCAGAATCTCAGGATTGAAAGGGAACTTACAAAGCATCTCCTAAGTAGAAGGTAGTAATTAGCAACGTTTCTTGACCACTTTCTCACACAATACACTCCAATCTATCAGTAATCTCTGCTAACCTTCAGCGCTTGGGGAGGAGCAGTGAAAGAAAATGCGTGAACTTAAAAGATCGAAAGAAATATCACTCCCATCCCCAGCAGTCTTATCTGCTCTCTCGTTCAGACTCACTAATCGGGTTCAAACATCCGTACAGCAGAGACCTCCTTTACAAGACCCTTGCCAAGTGCATTCACCCCGCCTCTGAGCGAGCACTTGTAGAACAGAGAGCTCAGGACTTAATGAGCTCTGTACAGAGCTGAAAATACAGCTGTTAGTTTAAAAGCCTGATAATGTTTTAAACTATTTTTTCTCCACTAACACAGCTGTTCTAGAGCATCCATATAACTACATGATACCGGCTAATTTTAAATAACTACACTTGCTAGAAAGATATATGGAACGAAAAATCTGTGTTCTTACAATTTCCACTAACTGGTCTTGGTTGCGCCCTCTGAAATGAATCCCTTTTCCATTTGATAGCCCACCAGATATTTAAAGACATTCCTCCTACTCCTCCTCCCTCCATCATCTCTCTTCCACATTAAATATACTCAACTCCTGGGGGCCGGCCCCATGGCCGAGTGGTTAAGTTTGTGTACTCGGCTTCTGTGGTCCAGGGTTTCACCAGTTCAGATCCTGGGCGTGGACATGGCACTGCTCATCAGGTCATGCTGAGGCAGCATCCCACATGCCACAACTAGAAGCACCCACAACTAAAATATACAACTAGGTACCAGGGGGCTTTGGGGAGAAAAAGGAAAAATAAAATCTTTAAAAGAAAATTCTCAATTCCTTCAGTTAGAAGAGTGTTACATGAGTGCTAATGAGGGCCTCAGTCAGGCTACTGGTAAGTGAGTAAGAAATGAGGAGACCTAAGCAATGAGCTGAGCTGGTAGAACTGGCAACATCATACAAATGTATGAATGGGGCCATGCCCACACACAGGAGAGACTAAAGTGCCTCTGAGATCCCAGGTCTGACGTCTAGGAGGCTAACAAGGGCTAACAATGCCTTTAACAGAAACAGGGAACCCAAATTCGGTATGGGAAGACAGCGAATTTAGTTTGAGACACACTGATTTTGAGGTCTGTAACAAGTAAACGTGGGTAAGATCTTTCCCAAGTCCCATTCCATTAGTTACTTTTGCCCAGAAAAAGCTGTGTCTGTATTATTGAGACTAGTAATTATATGTCATTTAAACACAAAATGTCATATTTATTCATTCATGAAGTATTGGAGTAGTTACTTCTCTAAGGCACTGTCAGAGAATCATTGAGCCATCAAACCCAGTTCCTGTCCTCATTAACCTTATATTCTAATAATCAAGATATTTATAACTAACCAGAACTCAAGACAATGTGGTTATGTCTCACAAGGGAAATAAAAAGTCTTATAATTATTAAGAGAAGTATTTTTCTTCTTTCCAATGAGAATGTTCACATATGAAAAACATCACAGGGGAACACATTGTCACCACTGGCATTCTTCAAATATGAAGAACAAGGACATACAAATAACATAAATCTTTTTATTCTGGGTATAAATACAGGAAAACACTAGCCATATTTCTCATGAATGAGTTAAAGTACTCTCAACAACTATGTCTACTGTTAAAGATTAATGCTTGAATTGTATTATCAGTCAAAAGAAGAGCATTGTTTAAAATGTTCACCAACAGAATTGTTTTCGCTTATAAACTGATGTCCTTTTTCTCATCATTTCTAATATTAAATAATATATCAATTTGAAAATAGAGCTACAAGTTTAAAGCCTTGCAAATATAAAAACTACATATTCTCTATCTGATATAACTGTTTTAGAGTTCCCTATAACTATATATTATGATAAAGTTTTAAATTATTATGTCCACTTTAGTAGTTTTACAAATAACTGATTTTACAGAAAGAATCTATTAAAAAGTAGTTTAGTAGCAACTTAACTATATTTTAAATTGATAACATAATCACACAGAAAAAATAATTCAAATAACTTTGAACACCTACTTTCACTATACATCTTTAGTGGGATATATTCTAAGGACATAAAATGGCAAAGAAATCTTTAGTTGGTAAATCTTTTGTCGGAGGAAGTATCAGTATGGTAATTCCAAAATCATCTTATGTGTGTTGTAGGACAGATTAGATGAGTAAATATATTGGTATGGTTGGGAATCAGAAGTTTCCCTGTAGGAAAAGGGAGATACAAATACGAACTGAGGGAAAGTGAAGACGAACCCTATAGTTTTGAATTATAAGTGAAGGTATCCTATAAACTCATGATTTCTTTTTAAAAAAGTACTTTTGTGTGTGTCCATTTAAAGGACCTATAAACAATGATATTCTAGTAGCAATGAGTATATTCAATGCCCAAATCTTAGTTTCTAAGTACCATTCCCCACTAAAATGATCAAGAACTCCATGGAAAATGACAGACTCCAGGACTTGAGCAGGGAACATACAAGGTGAGCCTGGAACATCTTATTGTATGAAAAAGTAAGAATGTGTCCAATACCAATGTGGACATACACAAAGTCCAGAAGAGCCAGTTTGAAGGGACTAACCAAATTTGAGATAATTTAATCACCAAAAAAAGAATAATGGTAACATTATAACACAGTGGGTAAATTTTTTCTAAAAGAATCCCTGGGTAGACAGTGATACTAAAATAAAAGGAGAGAGGAGGAATAGCTTCCTTAGAGAAGACAGCCAGCAAATGTGTAGGACTGAGAGAACTGGGACCACTATTTGGCAACAATCAATGCAATGATTGATTCAGGCAAGGATCTTCAACGGCTACTAAAATCACTGGATAGAAAAAAATTGTTGGAAAACAGAATATCCAATGATCTCAAAGTATCACCCCCACAGAGTAATTACTAAGTAAAAAAGGAAAAAGATATTTTAGAACGTAGAAATCTGGCTGACCTAAGTGATTGATCTTAACCAGACCAATAAAGGGGCAAACTATCATTATATTACTCCTGATGTACTGAAATGGAATGTCTACAATATATCCTATGTAGTAGTCTCAAAAAAAATTGTAACCTGAAACTGTGAGGCAACACTCAGACAAATTCATTTTCTGAAGCATTCTACAAAACAATTGGCCTACATTCTTCAAAAACATCAATGTCTTGAAAGACCAAAAAAAAGGAAGGAAGGAAGGAAAGAGGAAAAAGAAAAGGTGGGGATTGTTCTAGATAAAAGACAACAGAGGGGCCAGCCCGGTGGTGTAGTGGTAAAGTTCACGCACTCCGCTTTGGCATCCCCAGTTTCAGGGTTCAGATCCCGGGCATGCACCTACACACCACTCATCAAGCCAGTCTGTGGCTGCATCCCACAGACAAAATAGAGGAAGATTGGCACAGATGTTAGCTCAGGGCCTATCTTCCTCAAGCAAAGAAAAAAGAGAGAGAGAGAGAGACTGGCAAGAGATGTTATCTCAGGGCCAGTCTTTCTCACCAAAATAAAGAAAGAAAGAAAGAAAGAAAAGAAAACAGAAAGACATGACAACTAAATACAATTTATAATCTCTGATTGGATTCAGTATTTTAAAAAAAAAAAACTATAAGAGACATTACTGGAACACTTGGGGAAACGAATTTTTTAATACAGCCTGTACATTAGATGATATTATCACATCAAGGTTAAATTATTTGGGTATGCTAATGGCATTATAGTTACGCAGGAGATATCCTAGTTCTTAGGAGATGCATGATGAAGTATTAAGGAGTGAAGTGTCAGAATGTCTCCACCTTACTTTCAAATGGTGTATGTAGCAAGGAAAAAAAATGTGCGAGTGTGCTTGTGTGTGCGCGCATTGAGAGAGAGAAAGCAAATGAGGTATAACGTTAACAACCAGCGAATCAAAGTGAAGGATATACAGGGTATTTGTTGTACTACTTTTTCAACTTTTTTTTACAGGTTTGAAACTTAAGTTGGTGGAAACACGCAGGGAGGAAAAGAAGTTGACTTTAGAGCAGCCTGAGACTTTATAAAGTCTAACCACATCTTCACTTTGCCCATAAGAGCTTAAAAACGAGTACAAGCCCTCCACCGCTAATTTCCTACGGCTGTAGACTAAACATAACCTCTGATGAGAACTCTGTGAGAGATGACACGTGCTGACTCATCTGGGACACTTACGAAAAAGTAAAGCTATCTTTATGTAACATTTTCTCCAAATATAACTACCAAACAAACTTCTTCAATTAAGATCTATTTGCTATAAGGAACTCTAAAATTAAAATGTTGTCACAGAAGACATGTCCAGATGATCTCAGACCCCATATCACTACGATAATAGTAGACACAAGCTGTACCAGGAATTTTGTTACCCTATGCACATATATCATCTCATTTAATCCTCACAACAACTCTACAAGGCAAGCACTATTATTATCCTCATTTTATAGACAAAAACAACAACGAAAGCTTGGAAAGACTAAATAACTTCTGCAAGGTCATACTGCTAGCAAATAGCAAAACACACCTTGAATCCAGGAAGCCTGACTCCAAAACCCATGCTCTTTCCTCTACACACTCTACTGCTTAAAAGTAAAATTTAAATGGGGCTGGCCCCGTGGCCGAGTGGTTAAGTTCGCGCGCTCCACTGCAGGCGGCCCAGTGTTTCGTTGGTTCGAATCCTGGGCGCGGACATGGCACTGCTCATCAAACCACGCTGAGGCAGCGTCCCACATGCCACAACTAGAAGGACCCACAACGAAGAATACACAACTATGTACCGGGGGGCTTTGGGGAGAAAAAGGAAAAATAAAATCTTTAAAAAAAAAAAAAAAAAAGTAAAATTTAAATAATAAAGTGATTGTACTGATTAAATATCTATCAACAATTACACAAAGGAGAGCTTTCAAAGAAAAATCACAATAGGTGTTTTTCCCCTAACACATATTTATATTTACATATATAACTGAATGAAGTTAGAATTTAACCGGACGCCCTATTTACTGCCAAATCCCAAGCAAAAATAAAGATGACATATAATTGCATTACTCAGTCACCTTGTTACATATATGGCTGACTATGTTACATACAAATTCAAAACAAATACCAACATATTTCCAAATGCTTTCATCTAGAACTTTTTCCCTGCACACTCAAGAAAAAAATACTGAAAAAACTTATTTCAGGTACACCATTCCTCAAATATACTTAACTGAAACAATGACATAAAAGGAAAAAGAGAATAACTATAAAATTAACCTTGAACACTGACGCCACAATAAAAAATATTAACAAACAAAGCACGTTCCTCCAAACCTGGTTATCTTACTATGTTCTCTATCTCAGCGAACTGTACCACAATGCATCCAGTTACATAAGCCAAAAAGCTAGCGATGGTCAATGGCACCCTCCTCTCCCTCACTCCTCATCTCCAATGCGCCACCCCATCCCACCTCCTAAACATCTCTGAAATCCAGCCTCTTCCATCTATCTTCACCACCACTCGTCCAAGATGCCCTCTCTCAGCTGGCCTCTCCCCATGTACACTCTTATCTCCTCTGTAGAGCATCAAGTCCTCTTCATAGCACTTACAATAGCTGCAACTTAAACCTCTGCAATGGAATATTTGATTTACATCTGCCTCCCCTGTTACACAATAAGTTCTATGAGGAAAGAGACTGAATCTACTCACCATTATATCACTACGGCCTAGGAGAGTGCCTAGTAAGTTAACAAAAGCTAAATGATTGAATGAATGTCAAACATTACAAATTTGTTTATAAATAGTCCAAAAAAATAAAGGGTTATAAGGCTCACCAATCATTATAAAGAATATCTTATTTCACCATTTCTAGATCATACATGTTTACATTTTAACTCTGAAACTGAATACATCCTACAGTTGACAATCTTTGTTTAAGTGGCAATATTTTTTTCTTTCATTGTGATTCATAAAATAATAGTGCATCTCAGAATTTTTTAAAAAATTCTCATGATTTGACGAAATAGGTAACTCTACGACATACCTGATCCACTCAGTTCAAATCTGGTAAGTTAGCCTCCCTTCTCCTTTGGCCACCACCCTACTCCCAACATCCAATAACTAACAGAGCCTAACTGGTTCTCTCACCAACAGTTACCCATTCCTTTCTTCCATTCCCACTATAACACTAGATCTAACTCCTCACTGCCTCAGATCTGAACCCTTTTCATAGCTTCATTCATTTAAACGTTTGTTTCAATTTCAACCATCCCTGCACCTACTATGTGAAGGAAACTGAAGATAAAAGCAGTCTGGTTACCTGTCCCTCCCTCTAATCTCTCCTGCAATTCAGAATTTTGTTCATTTTATGCCTCAAGCTAGAATTACTTTCCACTTTCTACCTACCAAATCCCTTGCTACTCAAGTTCTAGATCAAATCTCATCTTCCCCAAGAAGTCTTTCCTAGTTTATCTCTCTTTCCCACTTTAACATTCTAAAGTACATAAAATCTAATGCACATTAGCTACATTTCCTGCTTCTTGAAGACAAGAAGCACTCTCATACATTCCGCTGGAGCATAAGTAAGCTCCCTGAGAACAGAGACTTTGTCTCTTTTGCTCACTGTTACATCCCCGCACCTAGAAGAGTATCTGCTCAGCAAATATTTACCACATTAATGCTCTTTACATATGCCAGGGTAGAGAACAAATCTTTGCAGCTGTGATACAGAGGGAAGAGTCAAAAAGAACTGAACTAAATGACTTGAACTCTGAGCTCCAGTTTCTTCACCTACTAAATGTAAACAATATTCAATAGCTCACTGAGCTGTTACAACAAATAAATGCAATAATGCCTTAATAGCATCTAGGACAGAGCTGAGGACCAGAGGATGCTCTCAAGGTTTTGATGATTTTGTGACAATAAAGAGTAAAAAGTATTCAATAAATGCCTACTAAGTGAACAAAATCTCAGGAAAAATATAAAAAGTCTGAGTAATGTCTGGCCTCTTATCATTTATCCAATAAAGAATTCCATGAGTGAATTAATTTTGAAATATTATACATTTTGCCCCTAATCTTAAGCATGGCTGAAACCATTTCTGATTAATTAGGAATAATCCCAATTTGACAGAGTAACAATATTAATATTTATATTTTACTGACACATATAGATTGTATTTGACAGTTTAAAGAAGATTTTATTAAATTTCTATACTGCAATAATCAGAATAGAAAAAAAGCTGCAAACTTGAGTTACATGGTCCCCAGAAAGCCAGGAAGTACAAAAATGTCTGTCTACAAAACATTAGTGAACAGTATACAAGGATGTTTTACCAAATCTATGAAAATACACAGAAATACCTCATAAACAATTACAACAAATAAGTTTTCCAATATATTGCATTCCATTTTACAGAAAAAGAGCATCAGTTAAATGG
Source organism: Equus asinus (assembly GCF_041296235.1). Taxonomy (NCBI): domain Eukaryota; kingdom Metazoa; phylum Chordata; class Mammalia; order Perissodactyla; family Equidae; genus Equus; species Equus asinus. The sequence continues at coordinate 2,213,988 of NC_091805.1, read as the reverse complement.
TTTTTAAACCCTTCTTACTAAACTATACCATTCCTTACATTGCCAACTTTTTTACTCTAAACAGTTCTCAAAACTTGAGAAAATGAACAGATAATTAACTCACTGTATATCCCATTATTGAACTAATTAGAAACTTTTCCTTGTTGGGGCAAGCAGCTGTATTCATCTGCAAATTGGAACCTCCACAGATTACCTTTCAAAGCTTTTCCAATCCCTCTGGGTACTTTCAGTGACTCAGAACCTAAATTACGACCACAAGCAACCAAGGGGGAAAGCGCATTTCCCTGTGCTTGTCTGCTATTAACTGACGCAAAATCACTGCAGAAACTCGCCCGGGGACATCCGTCCCAAGAGAGAATGAGAAACAGAGACCCCACCTAAGTGGACACGGAGAGCTGCAGGACGAGGCGCTCGCCTCCAACTGGGGGCGGCGCACACCTGTGGGAAAGTCATCACTCCAAACCGAGGACCAGCCAAGCTCGGGGACCAGAAACGCAGCGAGCGGCGAGCCGTGCCCGCCGGCCCAGAGCGGGCTCGACGGCGCCCCCGGGGCCCCGCAGGGCCGGGGCGGAGGGAGCGGGGGACACCGAGGGGCCGGGGACGGAGGAGCTGGGGGGCAGAGGGACCGGGGAGGGGGGGCCGGGGTGCCTACGGGCTGGGGGCAGAGGACACCGAGGGGCCGGGGAGAAGGGGCCGGGGAGGTGGGGCTGGCGGGGAGGACACCGAGGAGACTGAGGGGCCGGGGTGCTTACGGGCTGGGGGCAGAGGACACCGAGGGGCCGGGGGCGGAGGAGCTGGGGGGCAGAGGACACCGAGGGGCCGGGGGCGGAGGAGCTGGGGGGCAGGGGACACCGAGGGGCCGGCGGCGGAGGAGCTGGGGGCGGAGGACACCGAGGGGCGACCGCGGAGAGCGCGCCCGGGTGGAAGCCCTAGCGGGGCCGAAGGCAGAAGAGTCGAGGGCAAGACTGACATCTCGGCGTCCGATTTGGGTTCTGTTTCCTTTCCTCTTTCTTTTTGCTTTTTCTAATGGGGAGAAACAGGGAAGGAGCTAAAGGAAGGCGACTGCTCAGGGAAGCCCTCCGAGAAGCCACCGGGCGCGGGGACAGCCGCCCGCAGGCCGGCTCCCGTCCGCCGGCGGCGCAGCCCGGGAGGGCGAGGGCTCGCGACAGGGGACACGAGGAGCAGGGGCGAGCGCGGGCGGGCACGAGAGGACAAGCGACACGAGGAGCGGGGACGGGGGCGCCGAGACCGCACGGAGCCCGCGGTCGCCACAGGAGCCCCGCGGGCAGGCCCCCGAGGGACGCCAGGACCAGAGACGCTGAGGCCCAACCTTCCCCGACTCCGCAGCCGCGGGCCAGCCTCTCACCGAGATAAGGAGACGCGTGAAAACGTGCCGGCGCCGCCGACCCGGGACACGTCCCAGCGCCACGGCAGCCGCCACACCACGCAGACGCTCCCGCCTCGGCGCCGCGGCCGGCCGCCCTCGCGCTCCCTCGCGGCCACCGTAATCCCAGCACCGCCTCTTCTCCACCCGGCGGGTGGGCTACTTCCGGCTCCGCAGCCTTCCGCCGGCGGCGGCGGTAGGGGCAGCCTCCAGGCCTCTTGCTCCGCTTCCCTCGTCCACCCTTTTTCCCTCTGTTCGCCATCCTAGAAGCTAAGTCATCACTGCGGCAAGCGCAGGACCTAGGGAGAGTGCCCACCTGGAAGCGGCGTCTCAGACAAATCACACTAGGCCCGCCGTGAGTTTCCGTTGGACAATTGAACTTCAACTCCCAGCATGCCGTGCGACACCACGCCCTCTCCTGGGGCGCCGGAACTACAAGATCCAGCATGCACTGCGCTCTCCATTCTTCTCTCTCCCCCTGACACCCGCAAGGTGCAATGCGATTTGAAAGTCCTCGTTAAATCCCGTAGGCTAACGTAGAACTTCCCACCAAGCCCAACTTTGGTAAAAGCACCAGTATTCCCCCTATTCCGTTGTGAAGGTACTCTAAGCCAAACTATGGTTGGAGCAGTAGGTAAATATTTGTGAAATATCAAGGAATGTGTGCGCTCATTCTCCACATTCAGCTCATTTTCAAGGATTGAAACACAGGACCGTCTACAAAGGCTTTTTATGAAATGGAAATTTTTATCCTCATTCATAAGGTGTGTTGAGTGAGATGCTAAATTATTGCAAAGCGTGATCCTGTGTCCTTTTGCAGTGCTGCAAGATTGTGTAGGAACAAAGACTACCACACACGCTCCTGAATTGCATCTGAAATTATAGTAAGAGCTACGAGTAAAAAAGTAAGTCTGTACTACCAGACTATGAAACCACATGGGAAAGAAAACCTTTCATAATGCAGAATTGAAAAGTTGAAAATTAAATTTGAAAATATTTTTCAATTTTTTAATGTGTTTAATGGTTTGAATTATTTGTATTCTCACAAAAACAGGTAACTGGAACTATTTATTTTCTGTTACGTGGTTGGGCAACCGAGTAACCAATCACACAGAAGATGTAGCAAGGTCACAAATGTAACATTTATTAGAGTGAGCAAAGTAAATAACTGTTTTCGTGCCTGGTTAGATAGCTTGTGGTTCCATATTTTAAAAGATAGAACTCTGTTATGATTTCTTAGGACAGATAATATGCAGATAACATCTAGTAAGCTGTCTAAATGCCTTTTTGTTACTTTCATAAAGACTTGGATGATAAGAATAAATATATTTTATTTTTTATATTGTGCCTTAACAGGCCATGAGAAACAATGCTTGGATTCTTACACTACATGGTAATTATACAAAATAAAATTGTGTGTATACCACAAACATTTGTTTTCTGTGGGTTTACAGAAAAACAATTTTTAATTGATTAGGAAAACAGAATAGAATACTGTTCATTTTTACAACTTCACATAGAAGTCACAGAAGGAAATTACATTCTGTAACACTGACATGGCATCAGCTACCATACAAACTGCTTTCCAACTCCAGTGTGCTGAATTATGCAGCACAAGCAAGTAAATATTTAAAATCTATGATCACGGAAAACAATCTGCTGCCTTCTATACTCATGCACCAAAACAATATGAATGCAGTGAGAGAAAACATTTCCATTGGAATGATTCAGAGGTAATGATAGACTGTAATTAGGTTCTGTGCTAGTCATAGGTGTTTGTTGTAAATAAATACATAATTTCATCCACTTATTAGGCATGGTATTAAGGAAGCTTTAAAAATATGCTGAATATTTGATACACGTATTTCTAAAGCAGTTTTGATGATCAACTGTGTAAATGAACGTGGAAGAGAATTTAAAGAGTGCATAATTTATGTAACAGACTTTAGGTTTTAAAAAGAGATTCTTGCAGCTGCAGTACTCGGCAATATCCTCTCCTCTAAATGCATCTTCGACTTTCCAATTCAGCCAATTGCCAAAAACTCGAGAGTTAAAATTGGACAAGATGTTCATTTCAGTTCAACAAACAGCAGATGAGTGCTGCTGGGACGAAGCACTCTGCCTAGAAGCTACAGTCTGTTTCTGAACACAGACAGCTTTGATAATTAGGAAAGACTTAAAGGGAAAAGAAAAGAAAAGAGAGCTTTATCAGAATGGAGACCAGAGAGTAAAATAAGTGTGACACCACCTTTTAATAATCATTTATGCATTTGGTTAATTGGAACTCTGTAATGGCTAATATACCTTCTAAAAGGCAGGAGCCGCTTCTTAAACGTCTGTCCCTCCCAGCTCGAAGCACAGCACTCTGTGCAGAGGGACCGGCTTGCCCTGAGTGTCTGTGGGAGTTCACAGTGATGACTGAGCCCCCACAGTGATGACTAAGCCCCTGAGAAGCCCTTCGCATTCGTTCTGTATAGTTTTAACATAAGCTACTTCTAACACCTGTGCTTTTTTTAAATTGGTACTTTAGGTTATGTAATAAAATAGCTATTAAAATGGGACTATTTAACCAGAATGCTACAATTCAAAAATCAAAAAACACAGCTATATATATACAAAATATATATTTATAAAATAACATTTATCTTAAGCATCAAGCCCTTTCTAAAATGCCGTCATATCCCAGGCGTGTACTTTGAAGGCATACTAGCCGTTCTCACATCATTGGTTGTGATAGAGCCCCAGATTTTTGTTAGTAAACTTTTAATCCTTAACTTCTACCAAGTATACTTCTTATCCCTCTCCTTTCCAGACCCAGGGAAACATGAAGGTTCTGTGTAATAAGTAAACATGTACCATGAATGCCCGATAAAGAACATTATTTTGAGGGCCTGGCCTGGTGGCACAGTGGTTAAGTTCGCACATTCTGCTTCAGCGGCCCGGGGTTCGCCAGTTGGGATCCCAGGTACAGACATGGCACCGCTTGGCAAGCCATGCTGTGGCAGGCAACCCAGATATAAAGTAGAGGAAGATGGGCACAGATGTTAGCTCAGGGCCAGTCTTCCTCAGCAAAAAATAGGAGGATTGGCAGCAGATGTTAGCTGAGGGCTAATCTTCTTCTTAAAAAAAAAAAGAATATTATTTTGAGATAAGTTAAACTCAGCCTTGATGAGGCAAATACCTTGTAGATCTGTAAAGGCTAAAAAACTTTTTAAGGAAAACTTAGTGAAAACCTTCCCTCCTTTCCAAGTGACCTTATTTCTATCCCTTCTCCAGCATCTTCAACCTCTTTCTCTCTCCCCACTGCCCCCTTTACCTCAGCCTACAAATATTCACAGACTCCCCGTAATCCTGAAAGCAGCTTCAGTGGACTCAGCTTCCCTCTAAATGCGATATTATTCCATCCTCCTTTTCCTCTCGTAGCCACACTTGAGGAGGTACTTAGCCTTGAAGCCTAGAAGCTACAGTCTGTTTCTGAACACAGACAGCTTTGATAATTGGGAAAGACTGAAAGGGAAAAGAGAAGAAAAGAGAGCTTTATCAGAATGGAGAACAGAGAGTAAAATAAGTGTGACACCACCTTTTAATAATCATTTATGCATTTGGTTAATTTATGCATTTGGTTAACCAAGATGATGACCAAGGAGGCCAGGAATGTGAGGCAGCATTCATCAGCCTCAAGGTTTGAAAACAGAAATCCCACATAAATCTGAGCTCACACTTACCTGTGAGTGTGACCGGCCTTCAGTAGTCTTGGCAGCAAAGTGTAACTGATGTGCTTACACTCACATCCTTCTTTTAAGGTGGAGCCCACCCACATCCTCACAGCCCAGAGCTTCAGGGGAGGGATACTCCCCGCCAAGTCCTACAAAGCATAAATTACGATTTGCTTGATGCTGAGACTCTAAATCAAACACTGTGGCCCATTTTCTTGGTTGAGGCATGAACATGTGACATAATCCCGGGCAATGAGATGTGAGGGAAAATCTGCTGCGGAGCTTCAGGGAAAGTTATTCTCCCAAACAAAAGGCGGTGCACGCTGTACACCCATGGCATGGCAGCACTATCACAATAGCTAAAAGGCATAAGCCACCCACGTGTCCATCAACAGATGACTGGATAAGCAAAATGTCATGTATAGATACAACAGAATATTATTCAGCCTTAAAAAAGTGCAGGCAATTCTGATACATGCTACAACATGGGTGAACCTCGAGGACATTATACTGAGTGGAATAAGCCAGTCACAAAAAGACAAATACTGTATGATTCCACTTACATGAGGTAACCAGAGCAGTCACCTTCATAGAGACAGAAAGTAGAATGGTGGTTGCCAGGGCTGGGGAGAGGAGGAATGGGGAGTTGTTATTTAGTGGGTATAGAGTTTCAGTTTTGTGAGATAAAATGAGTTCTGCAGACAGACGGTGGGGATGGTTATACAACAGCACAAATGTACTTAATGCTACTGAACCGTACACTTAAAAATGGTTAAAATAGTAAATTTTTTGTTATGTGTATTTTACCACAAGAAAAGAAAATTAGAGAAGAAAAAGCAGGGCATGCCAAGACCATTCAATGGCGAAAGAATAGTCTCTTCAATAAATGCTGGTGAGACAACTGGATTTCCATATGCAAAAGAATAAAGTTGGATCCATACCTTATACCATTTTCAAAAATTAACTCAAATGGATCAAAGATCTAAATATAAAAGCTAAAATAATAAAACTCTTAGAAGAAAACATTTGGGTAAATCTTCATCAAAGTCTTCTTAGATATGACACCAAAAGCACAAGCAAAAAAGAAAAAATAGGTAAATTGGACTTCCTCAAAATTTAAAACTTTCATGCATTAAAGGATACTTTGGAGAAAGTGAAAAGACAATCCACAGAATGGGAAAAAATACTTGCAAATCGGATATCTGATAAGGATTTAGTATCCAGAAAATATAAAGAACTTACAGATCAACAGCAAAATAACAACAACCCAATTAAAAGATGGGCAGAGGACTTGAATAGACATTTCTCCAAAGGATATATACATATGCTCAATAAGCACATGAAAACATGTTCAACATCACTAATCATATCTTTATGATAAATAAAAAATATATTTGTTTAGACCTACATATATATACATTTAAGAATAATGTATGTTTAAAATTACAAAATGTTTCTCAGCTACGGTATTAGTTATGTATTCTGTATAAGAAACTACCCATCTCTTGGTGGTCTTAAACAACAGCATTTACTATCTCATAGTTTTTGTGGATTAGGAATATGGGCATGACTTAGCCAGGTCCTCTGCTTCCTGGTCTCTGACAAGGCTACAATCAGGGCATTGCCTACGGCCTCTGGTCCCATCTGAAGGCATGACTAGGGAAGAATGTGCTTCTAAGTTCATTCAGTGATCCTTGACAGCATTCAGTTCTTTGTAGGTTGTTGGACTGAGAGCCTTAGTTCCTTACTGGCTATTGGTCACGGCCACTCTCAGTTCTTTGGCACATGGGCCTCTCCAACAATAGCAGCTTGTTTCCTCAAAGCATGTGAGCCAAGAAGGCAATGGAGAGAGTCTGCCAGCAAGATGGAAGTCGCAGTCTTTTAAAACCCAGTCATGAAAGTGACTCCCCATCACTTTGTGTTCTACTTGTTAGAAACAATCCACTAGGTCTAGCCCACACTAAAGGGGAAGTGATCACACAACAGTGTACATACAAGGAGCGGGGCTCGTTGGAGGCCATTTTAGAAATACCTACCACGGTCACCACATACAATCGCTGCAAATATCATGCTAATTCCTAAGTACCTTGGAACCACGAATTGGAACAGGAACAGAAGCAAGAAAGTGAATGCCTAGCTCTGTTGTGAAATGATCCTTTGCTATGCAAGAATCTATCGCATTCATGCTTTCTGAGAGCAAGGATTTAACAAGTTACTTGTCTTTTTTCTTACCCAAGCATTTTGCCACTCAAATCCTCTCCATACTCTGAAGCAGTGGTTATCTCTGATGTTGCCACAGCAGAACCTAAAACTATGAGGGCAGTTGAACACAGTCACCTTTTGTAGGGCAAGAGATGTGGAGAAGCATTTCCCCAGGACCTGCACACTGTTAGTGTAAGAATGGATGTTCAGGGTAGGGGTTGCACTGGGTTACTGCTGGAGCCAGTTAGGGAATGACAATGATAGTCTGTGTTTTTAGTATGATTTTCACAGGTATGTTATACATGAGACCCTCTAAGGCATGCGGACACAGAGCAGTAGTTCCTCTTGCTTGGGGCTAGTGGCAGAACTGACGTGTCTTAGGCACCTGGAACCCAGTAGGTAGTAAATATTATACTCTTTGGCTTGTCTAACATGTCTCAGCTTTTAAACGATTTTAAGTCAGATCACTATGACTTCAAAATTCACATTTTTTCAGGGCTGGCCTGGTGGAACAGTGGTTAAGTTCACACGTTCCGCTTCTCGGCAGCCCAGGGTTTACTGGTTCAAATCCTGGGTGTGGATAGGGCACCGCTTGGCACACCATGCTGTGGCAGGCATCCCACATATAAAGTAGAAGAAGATTGGCATGGATGTTAGCTCAGGGCCAGTCTTCCTCAGCAAAAAGAAGAGGATTGGCAGCAGTTAGCTCAGAGCTAATCTTCCTCAAAAAAAAAAATTCACATTTTTTCTTCCTCTTTCCTTCTTTTTATTCCATTCTTTTGAAAGTAACTATTTTTCTAATTATAAAATAAAATATATACAAATTGTAAATCATTTGTGAAATGCAGAAAAACAGTAAGAAAAAAAGAATCATTCAAAATTTCATCGTCTAAAGGCAACTGTTGTTGACATTTGAGCCTCGATGTCTTTTCTTTTAAGTGTAGTTCCTCATTTGTCTGTTTGCAGAATTGTGATTATTTTACAAGCGTAATTTTTTTTTTTAGGAAGATTAGCCCTGAGCTAATATCTGCTGCCAATCCTCCTCTTTTTGCTGAGGAAGACTGGCCCTGAGCTAACATCCACACCCATCTTCCTCTACTTTATATGTGGGACACCTGCCACAGCATGGCTTGCCAAGTGGTGCCATGTCCACACCTGGGATCTGAACTGGCAAACCCCGGGCCACCGAAGCGGCTGTTAACCGCTGTGCCACTGGGCCAGCCCCTGAAACAGCATTTTCTTAGTTTAGAGACTTAAGGTTATTCTATTGTGTCGTAAACCCAAATACCTATGGATTAATATTCAATTCTTTCAGAATAGTAATAATTACTATGTATTGGGTACCTTTTATGTGCCTGGAGCTTTTACATTTATTGTCTGATTTTAACCTTTTAGTATCTCTTCAAAGTTCTGGTTATCACATTTCAGACCCAAAGTGTCCAACAAAAGATGGACTTTTTTTTTTTTGGTGCTGCTTTTTTATTGTGGTAGGATACACATAACATGAAATTCACCATTTCAGCCATTTCAAAAAGTATAGTTCAATGGCATTTAGTAAATTCACGATGTTGTGGAACCATCACCATTATCTAGTTCCAGAATGTTCTCATCACCCCAAAAAGAAACTTCATACCCATTAAGGGGTCATTCCCTATTTGCCCCTCCCCCTAGCCTTTGGAAACCACTGATCTGCTTTCTGTCTCCATGGATTTGCCTATTCTGGATATTTCATATAAATGGAGTCATACAACATGTGGCCTTCTATGTCTGGCTTCTTTCACTTAGCATATTTTAAAAGTTCATTCACGTTGTAGCATGTGTCACTTCTTCATCTCTTTAATAGCTGGATTATATTCCATTGCATAGATAGACCACATTTTGTTTATCCATTCATCTGTTGATGGACATTTGGACTATTTCCACATTTTGATTACTGTGAATAATGCTGCAGTGAACACTGGCGTACAGGTATCTGTTTGCATCCCTATGTTCAGTTATTTTAGGTGTGTACCCGGGAGTGGAATTGTTAGCTTTATGTTTAACTTTGTGAGGAATCGACAAACTTTTTCACAGCAACTGCACCATTTTATATTCCCACCACCACCGTGTGAAGCTGCCACTTTCTCCATATCCTTTCCAACACTTGCTAGTTTTCACTTTTTGATTATAGCATCCTTGTAGGTGTGAAGTTGTTCTTACTATATTTTCTTAGATTTTGTGTTTGTCTTTTTAGCATCCATTCATCACAGGGCAAATATTATATTAACTGTATTTTCTCATTTTCTGTATTCTTGATGCTGTGGCATTTGGGGGCCTGACAGACTCGGGGAGAGACTACCCTCCAAGGGCTCGCCAATTCCTAAAGAGAACAATTTGCCTCCTGAGCATGCTTCTGATATGCAAATCAACCAATCCAGGGTCTGTACCCTCAGCCACCTCCTGATCTAACTCTCACCCACTAAGCCAGTATTTCTCCTGCTCTAAATCATCCCAGGGCCAGGCATCAGGCAACTAGAGAGCATTCTTATAGTCCAAAGTCCTCCGGAATTGTTCGAGTTTGCCAATCCTAAACTATTTCCCCTGCTCTGCCTTGCTTTATTTTTAATGATAGTGATGTTGAATACCACTAATTATTTCACTGAAATGAAGGCAAGAGAAGGAATTTTATGGAATCAGCATGTGGTGTTGGTTGAATTGTGTCCCCCTAAATTTGTGTGTTGAAGTTCTAATTCCCATTACCTCATTATGTGACCTTATTTGAAAATGGAGACATCGCAGAAATAATCACTTAGGTTATGATGAGGTCATACCGGGGCCGGCCCCTTGGCGAAGTGATTAAGTTCCCGTGTTCCGCTTCGGTGGCCCAGGGTTTCCCCGGTTGGATGCTCGGTGTAGACATGGCACTGCTCATCAGGCCACACTGAGGCAGTGTCCCACATAGCACAACCAGAGGCACTCACAACTGGAATATACAACTATGTACCAGAGGGCTTTGGGGAGAAGAAGGAAAAAAAGTATTAGCAACAGATGTTAGCTCAGGTGCTAATCTTTAAAGAAAAAGAAATCAGGGCTGACTGCTGGGCTGAGAGCAGGCTTTCCAGCTAAAAAAAAAGAAAAGAAAAGATGAGGTCACCCTGGAGTAGGGGTTCACTAATCCAATACGACTAATGTCCTTATGAAAAGGGAAAATTGCACACAGAGACACACACACAGGGAGAACACCATGGGAAGACCGGAGCAGGAGTCAGCAATTCTGAATTATTCAGTCATTAAACAAATGTTTACTTACTGTTGAATATGGGAAATGAAAGACTGAGCAAAGCAGACCTCCCTGACCTCGGGGCTTCTTGCAGTCTCGGAAAGCATAAGAGCAGCTGTGTTCTCGAGAGGGGCTGCAAGCAGGAGAACCAGCTGACACGCTGCCCCGCTCTTCTGCCTTCACAGGCTGAGCTGCTGCCCCTCCGTGGTGGCCTCAGAGCATCCTCTACATCCGTTAATTAACTTACCTCATTATTTATGCTAAAATTTACCTATATTTGCATTTTTCATCCTAACTAACTGTGGCTTTCTCAAATTTGCCCTAGTATCTCTAGAAGCCATCACAATGCTAATCACGTAGTATGAACTCATAGATCTTTTTATCTGGTTGTGGTTAAGAGTATAGACTCTGTAGCCAAATTACTTCGGTGCTAATCCAAGCTCTGGCACTTATTAGCTGCTGGACTTTTGGGCGAGGTCTCACTTCTCGGTGCTCAGTTCCCTCATCCACAAAATGAGAATAACAGCAGGACCTACCTTGTAAGGCTGTTGTGAAGATTACAAGAATTTATGTAAGTAAAGCACAAGGACCAGTGCTGGACACATACTGTCTGCTCTTAGCATCTTCACTTTACTGAACATCATGTACCATCGTCGTCATTCTTAACGTGATAGCCAAGTTGGCTAAATTCCAAACAATAACTCCCAAACACGGGTATCTGTGTTTTAAGTTATAACTATGACATGAAGGAAATCCTCCTTCACACAAAGCATAGCGTGAAGCTTGGTCAGATTAAATTTGTCCGGAAAGTTGATCACAGTATTACTTAGGGAAGTATGTTTGCATAGAAACCTAAAGCATGAAACCGATTTCAATGAGCTGCCAGTAGATGGCTCTCTTAATTTGCTATTTTACTTTCAGTTCAGATTTGTGCTTTCACACGGCAAGTCACACCATCAAAAACCCTGGTAACGGGGTAGAAATGGCGCTCCCGGAATAGTCTACTTCCTTTGTCTATCTCCTGGCAGGACTCACAACCCACAGTTGTGAATTCACTCACAGAGATCCTTCTTCAGTGGATAGTTATAGGGGTTTTTTTTGTTGTAATTTTTTTTTTCATTAAGAAAACATACAAGAATGCTATTGGAAATGTTTTAATTAGAGCCTAGAATTTTAATTATTTATATCTGTCAAGTTAGATGGATGAACCTAATTTATTTCTTAAATTTTCCTTGGAAAATGAACTTCCAACTTTTCCTGTTATCTCATTTCTTTCTAATAACTCTAGACCTGGTTGATTTTTCCCTCAGTGTTTCTCTGCGTTATAAAGCTGAGTAATGGCTTTTAAAAATCCACCTTTCCTTTACCACATCAATTAGTTGTTCAGGACCTTTCTGTTCCCACAGCATTTTACCTTTATGCTATTAAACTGTGATTTATTGGCATTTATTAGTTTTACTGTTAGTTCCTCAAATGTTTGCAGAATAAAGCTGTACTTTATTCTCAAGGTGTTTGTCACTATGACACACATATCCAGATATTCCCCAGTCTTATCACCTACAGAGTTTATAGCCCTACTCACTGTTTCTACAAAGTTCTAGAACTTATTTCCTCAGATTATGTCTCTAAACTCCTAAATATACCTGCACTCTACAGTTCCATCCTATCTTAGGCCAGTCCAGGGGCAAGCCCAGTCTCTTCGCTGCTTTCACAAATACCCACCTGCATCTCATCACTTGATGGAGATCTGCAGGGTCCTAGAAGGGTCATGGGCAAGGTGCCTGGCCTTTCCTAGTTGGAACAGTCTTTTGATTTCACTTCATATTTCCTCCTCTTTACTTCTCTCCATTTCTTCCCTGTATATCCAGAATTAAAAAATAAACTCAACCCTTTTCTTCATAGAACAGATCTGCAAGAGTCAGACCTTCTCCAGTTCCTCAGACTCCTCACTTGATCTCGTGGGTAGCTCTGAAGCTGGGATGGCCCTTCAGATGTCTTGAATCAAGGCAGTAGGCCAGGCCTTGACGTGCCTCACGAATCAGTCTTTGGATGCAAGCTGCTCTCAGGGAGGAGTCACAACCTTGAGGGAGGGCAGTGCCCAGAGAGACTCAGCTTTGAGCCGTCAGCAGCCAACACTCCCCAAAGCTGAGGGGAAACCATGCTTCCATCCTAAAGATGGCATCTGGATGATACACTGCGGAATCTACTTCAGAGTCCATCTCAGAAGAAGAAGATGAGGCCCAAACAACAGGAAATAAATCCAGAAATAAATAGAAAGATCCAACAATATTATTTGAGTCCCTCAGCTAGGCTCTATCCTGGATTCCGCGTTACATGGGCCAATAGTTTCCATTTTCTGTTTAGGCTATTTGAAATTGGGTTTCCGTCACTTGCAACCAGAAGACCCCTGATTAAATACACCTCATGTTTGAAGAAAGCTATAATCACTGTTTTCTTCTTTCAGTACTTATCACAATGTTATATTATAATTTATTTGCTTACACATCTATCTTTCCAATTAGACTGTAAATTCGGTATAGGATAATATTTTATTCATCTTATCTCTAGCATCGATAGCAGTGTGTAAACAAAGGAGATAGTGAATAAATATTTGTTGGATTAATGAATAAGAACATGCCAAAATGATAAGACAATGCACAGGCACAGACACGGGTGAGTTCACAGAGCACAGTAAGTAAAAGAAGTGTCATCAAAACGTGACTTGAAAGACATTATCTGGGCTCTCGGATTTCACATTTCCCCTCTTTGCCCAGTCTAAATTGGGATCTAATCCAAAATACTCAGATTCTGTAACATCAGGTAGCTTTAGGTTGATATTTAAGCTAGGTTTGGTGAATGCTCACGCCTTCTTTGAATACACTTTTTGCCTTCCCTGTGATTCTGAGCTCCATGTTCATTCTTGCAGTCACTATTAATTTGGTCCCAGACCCTGTGCCTGACTCTGGAAAATAGCAATGAGTGTGACAGAAAGCCCTGAACCCAGGAAGTATATACTCTTGAAAAGGAAGGCAGATTTTTTACCCTATGACCTAGCCATCCCATTACTGGGTATCTATCCTAAGAACCTGAAATCAGAAATCCCAAGAGTCCATTGCACCCCTATGTTCATCGCAGCATTATTTACAATAGCCAAGACGTGGAACCAACCTACATGCCCAGAAACTGATGATTGGATAAAGAAGATATGGTATATATACACAATGGAATACTACTCAGCCATAAAAAAAGACAAAATTGGCCCATTCACAGCAGCGTGGATGGACCTCAAGGGTATTATGTTAAGCGAAATAAGCCAGTCAGAGAAAGACGAACTCTATATGACTCCACTCATAGGTGGAAGTTAACATATTGACAAGGAGATCTGATCGGTGGTTACCAGGGAAAAGGGGGGGTGGGCGGAGGGCACAAAGGGGGAAGTGGTGTACCCACAACATGACTAACAAAAATGTACAACTGAAATCTCACAAGGTTGTAATCTATCATAACATTAATAAAAAAAATAATAAATAAAAAAATAAAATAACAAAAAAAGGAAGGCAGATTTTAAACTAGCAATTACAAATGCAACATGTATTACAAAAGGTAATTATGGGAGTGTAGAGCAGGGGAAGATAATCTAAATTGTGTGATTAAGGAAGTTGTCCCTGAGAAAATGACATTTCTACAGACAACCAAAGGAAGAATAGAAGTAGCTCCCAGAAGCTCCCAACAAACATTTTATTGTGTCTCATTTGTCTGAAGAAATCAGTGTGGTCAGAGGAATAGGTGAATTCACTAATTTGATAAGTGAATTAGTGAATTCACTAACTCAATAGGAATTCACTAAGTAGTTGAGTTAACTAGATTCCACTTCTGGAACTGAAGGTGAAGTTACTGTCACCCAAATTACATGGTTGGGAATGAGAGAGGGATTTTTCCCAAAAAGGGGATTTTTGGGTACAGCTATCAAGAAGCAGCAGAAATGGATCTGAGGAGCAAGCACAAGCATCCCATTGTAGGAAGGAAGACTTGATTCAGGGAGCCCGCTAGAAGACCTTTGCAGCCATCCAAGTGGGAGAAGAGGATGACTTGGATAAGGAGAGACCAGTGAAGGTTGAGAGAACGGACAGGACTTGATAACCAATTGGCTGAGAATGTAGAAAGTAGGGAGACCGCTCAAAGAGGACTCCAAGATTAAAGTTTTTCTTGCCCAGGCTGTGATGTGGTTAACCTGGATGGCTTAATTTCCTGGTCATGGGTCCACGAATGAGGAAAGATTTCCTAGCTTACAGTAAGGTTCCTTTTTGGTGTTTTCTAAACTGACCTTATAAGTCTCCTTTCTCGAGTTCTTCTGGACCCTCATATGCTTCTTTCGACAGTGTATTATTTATCTGAACCATACTCACTAATCAATGTTAAGGCTACTTCTACCTTAGCTTCTTTATGCTCTATAATAGGCAAGCACTTGACCCTTAATACTAACCATTGGCAAATATGTTGAAGTTTGTAATTATTCTAAAGTAGTTTCTTTAAGTATCAAAAATAGTATGGCTACAGTGCTGGCCTGGTGGCATAGTGGTAAGTTCTCATGTTCCTCTTCAGCAGGCTGGTGGCTGGGGATTCGCGGGTTCAGATCCTGGGTGCAGACCTACGCCCTGTTCATCAAGCCATGCTGTGGCAGGCATCCCACATACAAAATAGAGGAAGATGGGCACAGATGTTAGCTCAGAGCCAATCTTCCTCAGCAAAAAGAGGAGGATTGGTGGCAGATGTTAGCTCAGGGCTTATATTCCTCACACACACAAAAAAATAGTATGCCCAGAAATGTAGACACAAATCAGGATGACTGCTCCTCTGACGATTCCCCTGTGATTCCATCTGGCAGGAGATTCCAGATACCTGGTCTCAAAGGTAGGCGTGTGATCCAGAGTAGGCCAGTTTAAGTTCCCCACCCCCCTAGCCATGGTGATTCATCCAAAGGATGGGGTCATTTATTCCTAGAGATTTTTCAAACTACAGCTGAGAAAAAGAGATTCACCTTTTTCTAAAATAACTAAGCTTGAAAGAATGCAATTCCAAGTTGCTTTTCCTGAGAACTCTTCATGAATTCAGCTCATCTACAGAAGGAAAGATTGACCTCAGTGAGTAAAAGATACAGAGACACAAGATACGGAAAGACAGACAGACAGACAGCGACAGACATCTTGAAATCTGGTAGCACTTTATCCCTGGATCCTGCTGTCCCTGAAACCAGCTCAACTTCTGACCTCTCTTAGTTTGGTCATATACTCTGCAAAAGCGGGGATCCCAAATGCCTGGCTGATGACAGGCACTCCAAAAATAATTGTTGAAATAGAGACTTCACTTTGGACCAAAATGGAGTGACAGGGACCACATTTACCCTCCCTTCTGAAACAATTTAAAAAGCATACAAAATACATGAAAAAAATGGTTTTCAGACATTACAAAACAGTATGATTCCTGAGGGAGAGGAAACAAAGTGAGACCTACAAATACCCCATTTTACTGTCTGGAGAGAGTTCCCATACTGCGTTGCAAAGAGGGGGGACCCAGGTGGAGCCCCACAGTCTCTGAGTTGAGAAGAGGGAGCTGGCGCCATGGGAGGACAAGGCAGCCGGAGTTCTCAGGACAGCACAGCAGAGGAAATTGCTGCCCAGAGGGGTGCTGTGGAGACCCGCCGAGGGTTCCCCTTCATTGCCCAGCTGAGTGGTGATCAGAGTATGGATGTGAGGGACTGAGGTGGGAGCTGAAAGAAACAGAAGAATTCCCTCTAGTTTTCTCTGAGCAGGTCCGTGTTCCAACTTGGGAAATAAACGTATCCTTATAGCTTCAATGAACAAAAGTTCTAACAATTTAAGCAAAAATTCTTGAATGAATGTGAGTCAATAAATTCTGTTTTTCCTTAAGCCTGTTCTAGTTGGGTTTCTATTGCTCGTAACCAAAGAATCTCAACCAACACACCTTACAATGCCACTTCCCAGAGTTCATCTTTAGGAACTAACAAAGGATTCCAAAGATCCTGGTTACAAGTGTCTATCATTTTGATGTTAATGAATGTCAAAAATGAGAAACTAAATATTTTCTGCACAAATTTTGATAAATTAATCTAATAAAACACTGTGTAGTCACTAACATCACATTTTAGTTCCTTATTTAAAATAGAAAATAGAAATATGTTTATCATACATTGATATATTTTTAAAAGATTATAGAACAGAATGTACAGCTTTTTATTGTGCATATGTATATATGCATATAAAGTGTGGAAGGATATATCTTAAAATTTTAATAATTCTTATTTCTGGCTGATAGAGTTTCAGGTAATTTTTATTCTTTGTTAAAATAATCTGTGTTTTTGGAGCTGGCCCTGTGGCCGAGTGGTTAAGTTCGCGCGCTCCACTGCAGGCGGCCCAGTGTTTTGTCGGTTCGAATCCTGGGTGCGGACATGGCACTGCTCATCAAACCATGCTGAGGCAGCGTCCCACATGCCACAACTAGAAGGACCCACAACCAGGAATATGCAACTATGTACCGGGGGGCTTTGGGGAGAAAAAGGAAAAAAAAAATAAAATCTTTAAAAAAAATAAAAAATAAAAATAATCTGTGTTTTCGATTATTCTACAACAAATTTGTTTCAACTCCGTTTTTTTAATGTGTGTCTCCTTGGTTGACCTCGGAGTTTCTGTTTTTGATCTAAAGTTTTACTCCTGCTTTCCAGTTCATTCGTGAAACAGAGGAGATTGACACCCTTTTAGCCGGTCGAATAATTAAGTCCTTTCCTATTCAAATTACAAATTCCCCCTGTTTCCCCAAATCCTCTTCCAGAGCTCTAATCGTTGCAGGTTTACAACATAACCACTGGCCACACTGTACGCATACTGCAGGTACAATAAAAACCGGTAAGTAGGTGGTTATTCTCTCACTCAAATCCTGAGGAAGAGACGCTGTGTAGTCGAAGGTCGATGTTTGATAAAATGGGGCCAGAGAGTTTGCAAACTTTTACCAAAACACATTGAAGCAGCTCAGTTATTAAAGCTTAGGACTGTTTCCTAGTGCCTGGCTGATCCAATGCTTTGGCAAATATTGAAAGTGACCTATGTCCCAAGGGGGAAGTATGTTACCTCCTATTACATATGAAGCCTAATGACTCGATGTCCCAGATTTTCCAGAAAAGAACTGATTTCTTTCTTTCTTTTGTTTTTCCAGAGCAAAGGTCAATCCTTTATTGGATTTAACTTTTATGTCTCTGGAAGATTTTCCCTGTAAAGGAACTCATGTATTTGAATAAAACATCTTTTGCTAGATTACAAATCCCTATTTTTAATTTAGACAGATGATCCCCAAAGCATCAGTGTTGGCACAACTAATCCTCAGGTAGGGTAATGCGATACTGGCGACCCCAGCAGGATCAGGGAGAGACAGGAACGTTGTGGATATTTAAAATCTAATTTGAGGCTCACACTTTGGTAAACACAGAAACTACCACCTTGAATTCCCAGACAGTTTGCACCATAATTACTTCTGGCCTTGCATTCTAGTCCCACATATAGAGCTAACTAGCTGTATGAGAGGCTCAGGCAGTCAACATCTTGTTGGTTTCACATCCTCATCTCTCAGGTAGAATTTTAAAAAATGATCTATCAGCCTTGCTGGGTTGTTTTGAGGATTAAACGAAATACTCAATGTACAAGTGATTTGAAAAGCACTGTCTGTTTTTGCCAAGGAGTCCTTTCTTAAAATCTTACTGTGAAAGTTAAAAGACAAAGGAGAAGAGGAGCTGGCCCCGTGGCCGAGTGGTTAAGTTCGCGCGCTCCACTGCAGGCGGCCCAGTGTTTCGTTGGTTCGAATCCTGGGCGCGGACATGGCACTGCTCATCAAACCACACTGAGGCAGCGTCCCACATGCCACAACTAGAAGGACCCACAACGAAGAATAGACAACTATGCACTGGGGGGCTTTGGGGAGAAAAAGGAAAAAAAAATAAAATCCGAAAAAAAAAAAAAAGACAAAGGAGAAGAGTTGAGCTGCTCTGGTGGAAGAGGACACAAAACGCAGAAGCCCTTCAGACAGATTTGGTATGTTTACTCTTGCTTCTTCCCATGTTTATTAGAGAAAAATTAGAACAAGGGAAAAAAATAATAAAAATCACAATTCCATCACATGGAGAACTGTTCACGGACCATGTTTTTCGGGCCCTAAAGAGTATCTTCAATCAAACTTGATCAGGTGACTGACTGAGCAGAAGGAAATCTTTCCCATCATTCCTTGGGGCTGGGGTAAGTGAGATTCTGGGCCAAGGGTCACAGTGAGGGAGGCAGATTTCACTGTCAAACGCAGGAGGCAAGGAAGCACATGGCCAGAAAGAGGAGACAAAGACGGGGACGCTGCTGGATAACGAGTCTGATGGAGGAGTCGGACCGCAGCAGACCCGAGAGCCCCGGCTAATACCTCGAAACAGGCCTGGAGTCCCCACAGCTTGTCCTCTTTGGCCAGCTGCTGTAAGTTCTCGCTTCAGTCAGCCTAATATAGAGTCAGGGTTATGAAAATAGTCAAACTTAGAAGTTGGCCATTTTGTTAAGCCTATAAAACTACAGCTCTGAATTTTTGGTTAAAGGTTTTAGCTGCTATAAAAATGTTATTTTGAACATACTTTGAATTATAGGGGCAAATAAAGATAATTTTTGTACTTTTTTTTCATTTAATTGGAATAATTTTCGAGTTTCTGCAGATATGATAATTGTAAATTAAAGTATTAAGCATTTATTGGTAAATAATGTGCATACTCCCATTCCAAGTAATATAGTAAGCGATAGAAGTTGAAATAAAAGCTTTAAAGTTAAAAAAAAAGATGAAGTAAGGATTAGGGTGAATATTTCCTGATACCCCTTGCCTTCTCCTATTTTCTTATATTTCTAGGGCCAAGACAACAAATATAACTTGAAAGAAATATGCTAAGGCCCAAGTAAATACAGGTTGTTCTCTATCAGTTGTTTAAAAATATTACTATTATTTGGTCTATTTTTCCCTGTCTTTACCAAAGCCCTAAAGAGATGTTAATATTGAAACTATGTATGATTCTGATTGTTGGGTCAAAAAATTTGCCTAGAAACTTCCAACCTATGCATGCAAAGTTTCAGCAGCTTTCCGAAACATTTGACTCTGTTCCACATCTTCCATCACCCTCCTGCTCATCTCCAGCCATTCTTTACTCTAGGTAGTCCTTCCCAACCCACCCAGACTAGGCTGAACACCCTCCTGTGTGCTCTAAGCCCCTCTGTACACGTCTATCATTTCTACTTACCACCTTGTGTTGCAATTATCTGCTTATAATCTGTCTCTTTGGCTGAACTGTAAGCTTCTATGTGGAAGCCCTCCACAAACCCCAGATGAGACTGAGTTCCCCTATTATGTGTCCACAATCCCTATGATTTTCCTTTATACCATTTATGGGCGTGGTTATTTTTGTAACAGTGATGGTAATGACCGCTCTCCAGTGCTATGTAGTCATTAGGAAGGAAGCTTTCCCTTACACACCACCATCATTTTCCTCCCCGCATTCCAATTATTTTCAAAAGATTATTTGAAAAAAGAAAAGGAATGTTGGGTGTTTCTTGCTGCTTTATTCAAAACAATAGTTTATCTTTGCACAGAGTTTTAAAAGTTAAATTGTACTATAGGACTTTTAATGAAATAAAGCAGTACCCAGTTCCTCCTTCTCTATCCCAATTCCCACTTCTCAAGTGTGACATTTTTTCCATTATATTAGCTGAACATTCTTCTGGTATTTGCCTTCATCTTCCTAAAAAACATCCTTGTATTGTTGCTATTTCGAGATTGCTCAGTTTCGCGTCTTTTGGCTTCCTATTGTAGAGCGTAAAGATTGAGCTCTCTTACAACACTGCTCAGTCCACACCCCATCACACACACATTCAAATACATGCTTTTCCTCCTTCATTTCTCCCTATACGATTATATTGTCCATAACTTTTGATTAACTCAACATGACCATGCAGTATACAATGATTACACTTCCTCTCTTTGTTTTTCTTAGTATTAATAATTGTTTTTATCATTTGCTTAGTTTTCTATGTTCCTATAATCCCCTGCCCCAACGTGAACTGACTGTTCTCTAGGAACGGTAAGCTGGGATCCCTCTGGGATCTCCTGCATGCTCATCCTGAGTATCCCCTTCTCCTCCCTGTGCTGGATCCCCTATTTTCTGGATCCCATATCTTTCCTCTTTGTTTGCTCCCTTTCTTTGTGGAGCACATTCTCCAGTAATTCCTGAGAAAAGGCACACGTTGGGTACAATCTTTAAGGATGTGAACAGCTGCAAATGTCTTTATTCTATCCTCCTACTTGAATGAAAGTTTAGCAGAATATAGAATTCTAGGTTGAAACTGTTTTCCTTGGAATTCTGAAGACTTTGCCCCATTGTCCTCTTGCATGGAGCACCTGCTGGAAGACTCAGTTCCTTCCTAATCCTAACTCTTGCTTGTGGCCTCCTTTTTTTCCTCTCTGGAAATGTTTAGGAATTTCTTTTTGTCTGTAGTAAGTAAAACCTCATGAGATGCCTTGGTGCGGGTCTTTCTAAACCTTTTGTGCTACGTGTCTAGCGGGCTCTCTCACTCTAAAATGTCATCTTTCAGTTGTGGGAAATTTCCTTGAATTACTACTTTGATAATCTTCTCCCCTCTGTTTTTTCTATTCTTTCTTTCTGAAACACTTATTATTTAGATCCTGAACCGTCTTTAATTTTCTTATCTTTTCTATTTTCCATCTCTTTTTCAGTTTTATTTTTTGGTTCTACCTTCTCAGAGATTTCCTCTAATTTTGTCTTCTGATTCCTAAGCTTTTTGGTATTTCACAGCATGAATCAGCTTTGTTATTACCTTCCCATCTGCAAGTTTAGATCTGTGCTTTCTCTAGACTGGAACACGAGTTTTCACTTATTCATCTACTTTATGCTTCAAATTTTGTTATGTTGTCTCCTCTCCTGTTCTCTCAGTCCTTCTTGGTTTATGCCTGTCTTGGGATTCAGGAGAAATCTGTGGTGAACACATGCGTTCAATCCCCCATAGTGAGGACCTTTGTTTCTTTCCCACTGTAACAGTCATGCTTCTTCTCAAGGCAACATGGCCACCTGTGAGTTACAGGGAAAAGATCAAGTACAAAGAAACAGAGAAAAGAAAAAGCTCAAATACTAACATTTCAAGATGTTATCTAATAGTGCTGGAGCTAGCTCATACTGCTTCACAAGAATATGTAGATGGTTTTATTTCAGGAATTTTGTGAGTCAGCTGTTAAACAACCATTATTAAAAATTAAATTAAACTAACTTACAAGGTTTATTATAGCTTACAACTCACAATGAAATTAATTACCTTAAAAACAGAAGTAATAAATACTCAAACTCATAACCTCTTCATTATTTTACTGAATTTTAATATTGTTTATACTCAAGTTTACTTACATCTATTGTATCTATATGGTGGAAGTATTACATAATGAAGTGCTATATATCCCTTCCCAACTCCATATTCAGTGAAGTCATATTAGTAGCTTAAAAGTGTCCACAGTATGGGGCTGGCCCTGTGACCAAGTGGTTGAGTTCACGCGCTCTGCTTCAGTGGCCCAGCATTTAGCTGGTTCAAATCCTGGGCGCGGACATGGCACCTCTCATCAAGCCATGCTGGGGCGGCATCCCACATGCCACAGCTAGAAAGACCCACAACTGAAAATACACAACTAGGTACCGGGGGGCTTTGGGGAGAAAAAGGAAAAATAAAATCTTTAAAAAAAATAAAATAAAATAAAATACAAACAAAACAAAACAAAACTGTCCATAGAGTGTTTCTATCATAGAAATCAGAAAATGCTACAAATAAAGGATCGATATTGTTCTTTTCATTGTCTAGACATAAGAAAGTGATGGAGAAAAATATTAATAATATAAACTAAACTCAAAAGTGTGTTGTGTCTGTGGCAGATTGTGAATAACACAAAAAAAATTGAGGCTATATTCTTCCAGTACTCTAAAACTATTATCTCATTCAGCGAAGAAATCACACAATCTTTCACAAACAAATGAAGTTTTGACATTCTTCTTTCTTGTTTCGCTTTCATCTTCATCTTTAACTTAAATGAAAATATCAACCGACATTCAGGTGGAACCACACTCGTCTGTAGGTTGCAACTGTAGGTCAGCCATGGATACGAGAGTTCCGCAAAAATCAGCAAAATCATCCTGTGAGAATCAATTGGCTATAATGACTTTACAATAAAATATATGTTATTATTTATAAATAGTGTGCTACATATCCTTTGTCTTAATAAAATTTAATGCACCACACATACCTTTTTTGATTTCTTTTTTGGAAAGCTAGTTCTTAACTATTTACCAATACATCACTGTCTATGACTTTCCCCATATGATAAATTCGAGGAGGGCAGCAACTGTCTCTGTTTGACCCCCCAGGCCTCACAAGGGTCCTATTACCTGGTGGGTACTCCATAAACTTTTATTGAATGAGTGAATGAAAGCTCAGGAACCTTGTCTTATTCATTTTTAGATCCGAGAACTAGCGCAGTGCCCGACACAGATTAAGTCCTGAGAAAAAATGCTTGCTGACCTAAACTGAACTGGAGTCATAGTCCGCAATTCTGAAAACAGTCCCATGAGAGCCAAACACATCAAGAAAAAGAGTGAGATGGTTCATTTTTTCAGGCACGAGTCTTGTTTTCGTGGTTGCTTTGTAAGCGAAGTCACTTGCTGCAGTAAGCCCCGAGTGAAAGCCAGATCATCTGAGTCCCAAAACAGTGGCCTATTCATTAGGTTCCCTGTGTCTCAGGGGCACCAGTGTTTTCTGACAGTAACGTTGGACAGGAGAGCTGGTAAGTTGCTTTGTGGCTACAAGATTTTCACTTAAGATAAATGACAGTAGAGTCAGGAGGAGTCGGATAATGACGTCCACCGTTTAATGAGCACACACTATGCTCACTATAAACTACACTGTAAACCCAGTACCTTGGTTTCTGTACCTTATAAGGTAGAAATTATCCTGACCTTACAAATGAAGACACTGAGGTTCAGAGAGGTTTGTGAACTTGTCTAAGACTCAGAGCTGCTCAATAGCAATACCGGGATTCAAAACAGCTTTGTCTTAAGACAAATCCCAGTATATTTTAATTGGACAATGTTTTTTAAACATTAGCTGTTCATACACCATTGTTCATGATTTGCATGCCAATCGTATTATCATTTACTTCGCATCTTCCTTGGAGCTTTTTTGTTATTACTTAGCCTAATCTGAAATAATAATATCCACGAAATGACGGATTAATACACTGTTATATTTTTCTGTGCTGGGGTAGGAGCAAGGGTGATGGTCGTACGTTTTGGTTTACCTTCCATTTCCATCCTGAAATAAAAGAGAAAAACTCCTCTGTTTTACTGGGAGGGAGACAGGGAGCCTGACTCATAGTTCCTGAGCAAATTCCTACTGCACTAACAACGAGTTTTACAAAGCCTTCTTCCAGGGCCACGGAAACCTTCCAAGAGCCTGAACTGGAATTAAACTTGGCGAGGATTACTAAATGCCACTGGTGTTAGACAACTGAAGGTTTCTGCAGCAAGAACATAATTCAAGAAAAATAAAACCGAATTGTTGGAAAGCACCTACAGTGAGAGCCATGCAGGATTCAAACATCCAAGAAAAGCTTCCCGGATCTGTGCTGCCCCAGCTGGAGTTGATCGAATTGTTTCTATTCTTTCCTGTAAGTATGTTGGAGGAGGAAGTCGTTGGCTTGTCTTTCTTGGCTTCTGAGTAGGAGGAATAATACGGCATTATATCAGAGATAATGGCAAAAGAAAAAAAAAAAGTAAAAAAATTTTTTTGAACTGCTGAAAAACTAAATTCCTCTCTCTGTGGAAGAACCCAGATTTGGTGAAGCAGATAATTAAGAGATTGAGTGTATGTTTTCATCTCGCCCTGATTGACTGTGTGGCTAGCAATCCAAGTGACAAATTAAATGACTTCCGGTTGCTGTAGAATCATCACAGATGAATGAGACATCGTTTTTCCTCCCTTTTAGGGGGGGAGTGCGAGGGTGGGAGAGGGGAGGGTAGCCCTGGCTTTGTGTCCTCTTTGGTAAGGTCTAGGCTTCCTTCATCCAGTTGACAGAATGCTGTTCTTGAAATCTGGGTTCTCGGAGACTTGTTGTTGGATTGGCCTGAAGGGAGAGGGCTCCCTGTGTTAAGAGAGAAGAGGCTGGAGCAGAGGTGGATTATCCCGAGTAGGCAGACGGGCAGTGCTAGGTCCTCTGGCGGTGGACTCTCCACTTGGCTTCCCCACAGTGGCCTGGAAGTCGCAGGAATTTTGACGGGTGTGGCTTCGTGTGTACCTAGGGACTGAGTGCTAAGTTGTAAACTTCCCTCTGTAGTGAAGGTCCCAGTGGCCAGTCTGATCACAGAGGGAGTAGATGCCCTCTATCTTCAGCAGAGGCAGCCACCTTTGAGTAAACTATGTAGATTTGGACAATGTGTGTTTCAGCAGCACATCAATGGATTGAGAACTCTCTACACACCCCTTCCCCACATCTGTTCTCCTGAATTATGTAAGCGTTAGGGTTTTTTAATGAAGGATGAGGTAGGGCCCTCTAAAAATAGCTATGATTAAATTACCAACCCTGTTGGTGAGAACCCAAAGGATTTCATTTAATCAAGAAAAATAATGAAATGTGATACTTCCTACGCCTTAGTTTTATTCGTTATCTATTGCTGTGTAATGATATCACCACAAACGGAGTGGCTTAAAACAACACTCATTTATTAGCTCATAGTTTCTCTGGGTCATGGGTCTAGGTGTAGCTCAGCCATCCGCTTCAGGGCCTCCCACGAGGCTGTGGTCAGTCAGCCAGGGCTGGGGGCTCATCTGCTGTTCCACTGGGGAAGGACCTTCTTCCAAGTTCCCACCATTGTTGGCAGCATTCAGTTCCTTGCAGGTTGTTGGACTGAGGCTCCTCTGCTGTTGGGTGGAGGCTGTCCCCACTTCCTCGTCACCTCACCTGAGCCTTTCCCTATGGTGACTTATTTTATCAAAGCCATCAAGCGAGAGAGTCGATAGAGTTTACCAGCAAGACCAAAGTTACAATCTTAAGTAACGCAATCACAGAAGTGACATTCTGTCACCTTTGCATATATAGGAATATATGCAAGTCACAGGTCTCGTCCACACTTATGGAGGGGAACTTACACAAGGACATGAACACCAGGAAGTGAAGATAATTTGGGGCCATCTTTGTGTCTATAACACAAATTATAGAACAATTTTATACCCATTAACACTAAGAAGTTCATGGAAAAATTTGTAATTTAAATACAGTAATTTACATTTACCCCAAAGGTTGTCATATTAGCATTTTCCTTTTTCATCATCTTCATTTTATTTTTTTACTCATAGTTTACTACTTTATTGTACGTGCTGCTTTTTTAAAACTTTCTCAAATCTTTTGTGGAAAGGGATGTATATAAATAAATATACTTAACATACCACTATAGACTGAATGTTTGTGTCCACCTAAGAATTCGTGTGTTGAAACCTTATCCCCACTGTGATGGTATTTGGAGGTGGGCCTTTGGGAGTGATTAGGTCACGAAGGTAGAGTCCTTGTGAATGGGATTAGCACCCTTATAAAAGAGGCTCCAGGGAGCTCTCTGGCCCTGTCACCTTGTGAGGACAGAGAGAACTGCTGTCTATGAGTCAGGAAACAGCTCTCGCCAGACGGAGTGTTCTGGTGCCTTGATCTTGGTCTTCCCAGCTCCAAAACTCTGAGAAATAAAGGTCTGTTGTTTAAATCACTCAGTCTATGATGTTTTTGTTAAAGCAGGCTGAACAGACTCAGACACATGCGTAATACTTAAAAGACTGAGACATATTTAATATAAAAGTAACCATCTTATTAAAAGGAAAAGATAGGTCCTAAAATATAGAATACGTAACATTTACCAAAATGAGAACAAAACAAATTTGCATAAAACAGTTATGAAAAACTTTTCAACTTCACTTGTAGAAAAGAAAGGCATATTAAAACTCACTGGTATATTCCTTTTTATATATCAGATTGGTAAAAATTTGAAAGCTCTGTTGATGAAGCTTGTGGAATAAACAGATAAGAAACAAACACATTACAGTCAGATACTGATAGACGCTGTGAAGAAAATTAAAGAAGGACAAAGAGTTAGGGTGACAGAGTTGCTATTTTCTATAGATTGGTCAAGATGGCCTTTCTGAGGAGGTGACATTTGTGCAGAAACCTGCACAAAGTGAAGGAGTGTGCCTTCCAGTATCTACAGGCAAGTACACCTGTGAAAGTGCAGAGATGGGAACAGGTTTGCAAAGTCTGAGGAACAGGAAGAAGCCACACAGTGGCTGAAGCCCAGCGAGAAAGAAGAGTGATAGGAATGAAGTGGGAGAGGCAGCCAGGGGGAGACTGTAGGGTTCTGTCGACTGTGGTGAAAACTGTATTTTATTCTGTGAACCAAGGCCATTTGGGGTTTGAGAGCAGGAAAGTGATATAATCGGACTTAAGTTTTAAAAGAATCACAGTGGTTGATCTGGGGAGTGGATGAAGGGAAGGAATTGGGCAAGAGTAGAAGCAGAGAACCAATGAAAAGACTTGGGTTCCTGTTATGCGTGTCAAACAGAACTCTTGATTGCCAAGCCCATCCCTACCCCGACCTGCCATTCCAGTTCTTTCTCATCCCGGTAGTGGCTCTACCATCCTCTGGGTCCAGTACTTCCCCTCCCATGTCTCCGACATCTGCTTTGATCGGTCAGTTCCTTTGACCTTATCTAAAGAATGCCAAAATCCATCCTCTCTTTCCACCTCCACTGTCACTTTCTTAGTCCCAGTAAAACTTTTATCTCACCTTTGCACCACTATATCTTCTGCGCCTCTACTTACTACCTCTACAATCCATTCTTCACATGCAACCAGAATGATCTTTTGAAAATATAAATCAAATCACGACTTTATCAGCTTGAAACCTTAAGGGTTTCTTTTAGCATTTAGAATAACATTAACATTCCCTATCAGTCCAGAAAGCTGTACATGACCTGGCTCAAGGCTACACCTCCAACTCATTTAATGCATGTAGTAGGTAGAATTTTGGCCCCTGTAACCTCTACCCCGTGGTGTTATTCCTGTGATTTTGTTTTGTTATATGGCAAAGGGGAGATTATCTGAGCCCTTAAAAGTAGAGGCAGAAGGGGAAGTCAGGCAAATTCCAAACATAAGAAAGACTTGACCTGCCTTTGCTGGCTTTGAAGATAGAGGAAGAGGCCACGAGCCAAGGGATTCAGGCAGCCTCCAGAGGCTGAGAACACCCCCAGCTGACAGCCATCAAGGTAGTGGGGACTCTAGTCCTACGACAGCAAGGAACTGAATCTGGCCAATAACCTGAATGAGTCTGGAAGTGGATTCTCCCCGAGCCTCCAGACAGGAGCCCTGTCTGGCCAACACCTTGATTTCAGCCTTCTGAGACCCTAAGCACACAGTTTGGCCAAGCCCACCTAGATGTCTGACCTACAGAACCGTGAGCTAATAAGTGGGCATTGTTTTAAGTTTGCTGTAGTTTGTTACAGCAACAGGAAACTAATACAATGCACCTTTCTCTCTTGCCTGCTGTGTTTTGCCACTCAGGTCACATTTCTCTTCCTCAAATATGCCAAGTGTCTTCCTGCCTTAGGACCTTTGCATTTAGAGTTCCCTCTTCCAGGAACACTCTATTCATGACTGGCTTCTCATCCTTTGGGTGACAGCTCAATGGTTGCAGGCTCAGAGAGTCCTTCACTCACTACCCTATGGTAAGCAACACCCTCCCAGTTTACTGTCATATCTCCCCATTTATTTTCTCAATATTTTTAGTAGGTAGCTCTTATTATGCACTTACCATGTGGCGTACACACTTCTAAGCACTTTACATGGGTTCATTCATTTAACCTCCACCATAACCCATGAGGTTATGAGGCAGATACTCCTATTATTCCCATTTACTAGTGAGGAAATGGAAGCACAGAGATTGAATAACTCGTGAAGGTCACACAGCTAGTAAATAGCTAGCAGAGGCAGTATTTGAACCCAGGAATGCTAATTCCAGAGTCCACACACTTAAAACTGTGTTTCCTCTACAAGGTTTATCACATTCTAAAATCATCCCTTTTTCCCCCCCTAAAGATTGGCACCTGAGCTAACACCTATTGCCAATCTTCTTTTTCTTCATCTTCTTCTCCCCAAGGCCCCCCCAGCACATAGTTGTATATTCTAGTCTTAGGTCCTTCTGGCTCTGCTACGTGGGATGCCACCTCATCATGGTTGACGAGCAGTGCTAGGTCCTTGCCCAGGATCCGAACCAGCGAAACCTTGGGCCACTGGAGCTTAACTCGGCCACAGGGCCAGCCCCTAAAATCATCTTTTTAAAAGCTAGCTTATTTGGGGGCTGGCCTAGTGGCCCAGCAGTTAAGTGTGCACATTCTGCTTTGGCGGCACGGGGTTCCCTGGTTTGGATCATGGGTGAGGACATGGCACCGCTTGTCAAACCATGCTGTGGCAGGCATCTCACAAATAAAGTGGAGGAAGATGGGCATGAATGTTAGCTCAGGGCCAGACTTCCTCAGCAAAAAGAGGAGGATTGGCAGCAGATGTTAGCTCAGAGCTAACCTTCCTCAAAAAAATAAAAATTAACTTATCTCTTGTTGTTCTCTCCCTCTACACTCCCAACTACCATGTGAACTTATCAAAAGTAGGGGTCTTATTTGTCCCGTTCGCATAATAGCTGCTGAAGGGAGCAGAATATGCCACCTCAAAAGAAGCCAATTTGCATAAGAATTACTCTGAGCTGAAGGCCATTGAAAAGAAGCAGATGTAAGAAAAGCTCTCTGCCCTCCCCATATTTGCCTAAAGCAGGACATAAATTTGTAAAGGTATTTCCCCTCTGCTCTCTACCAGGAAGGACAAAAGTTAATGACTGGACACAGTTGTAGCTCCTCGTGAGCCCAGAGAAGGCATCTCCACAGCAAACCTCCCTAACCAGCCCCGTCCCCCTTAGTTCCCCCACATGTTTGCCTTCCTACAATTTGCCAGCCTAGAAACTCAAACCCTTTTCCTTTGTCTTGTCACTTCTCTAAAAATGTTTTTTCCTTTTGTTACGGAAAAGGGCTGTAAGTCCAAGTTCTAACCTTTAAGTTACCCATCTGAGTGCTCCCATGTGTATGGGCAACACACATGTTAATAAACATCTGCGGGGCAGGCCCGGTGGCACAGTGGTTAAGTGCACATGTTCCACTTCGGTGGCCCAGGGTTTGCGGGTTCGGATCCTGGGTACAGACATGGCATGGCTTGGCAAGCCAAGCTGTGGCAGCATCCCACATATAAAGTAGAGGAAGATGGGCACAGATGTTAGCTCAGGGCCAGTCTTCCTCAACAAAAACAGGAGGTTTGGCAGCAGATGTTAGCTCAGGGTTAACCCTCCTAAAAAAAATAATAAATTTTAAAAAATAAAATGAAATAAACATCTGCTTATTTTTCTCTTGTTAATCTCTTGTTTGTCACTCTAATTTATAGAGCCCCAGCCAATGAACCTAAGATGGCCAGAAAGGAGAAGCATTTTTTTCCCTCCCCTACACTGCTCAGCAAATATTTTGGAATGAATGAGTCATTATTCCCATTTTCCGGATGAGGGAAGTGATCAGAGAAATTAAGTAATTTATCCAAAGTGACACAGCTGGTATGTGTGATAGAGTCAGGATTTGTACCTAGCCTGTGCCTTTAGCTCCTGTTGCCTTCTTCCTTAAAAATAATAATAATCAGAGGCCAGCCCTGCGTCTGAGTGGTTCAGTCACGTGCTCTGCTTCGGCAGCCCAGGGTTTCGCCAGTTCGAATCCTAGGCACGGACATGGCACCGCTCATCAGGCCACGTTGAGGCAGCATCCCACATGCCACAACTAGAAGGACCCATGACTAAAAATACACAACTATGTACCGGGGAGCTTTGGGGAGAAAAAGGAAAAATAAAAATCTTAAAAAAAAAAATCAATTGCTGCTTTCTTAATATATAATATTGTCCCAGGATATGAAGAGTTTTCTTCAGCTAGTAAAATGATCCATCCACAATGGTTTCTTGGAAAATATTGTGACGTTGTGGGAGCTCATCCTTGCCGTCATCGCACTTCATTTTCTGCTCCTCTGTTTCTCCTTGGGCCCTTCTCTGGTACTCCTCTCTGAGGCATATCCTGGGGCAGAGAAGTCTCTCCAGTGCCCCTCAGTTACCTCCGCCTACCCATAAGGCTGGCCTCGTGTCCAACCAACACATCGTCACCAACATCCCTATTTCTGAGGGTTAGACTTCCTTGGCCACGAAAGGTACTAACTATTTTGTACTAACTTTCCCTTCTTCCCACACTCGTCTCTCTCTGGTCTGGATAAGTGGCCCTTCCCACCTCTGAATATCCAAATTACAGTGTACCTCAGAGGAAACTCTTTGCCCCTCTGAAAACTCCCCTTCCTCGCAGCAGATCTCTGACTGCCCTGTTCACATTTTACTGTAGATAGTTATCCCTGTCGGAGGTCTCACAGCTGACTCCATTGACTCAAAACAACACCACTGAAGCCAAGATTCCTGCCTGCAAAACATTTCCTCAACAGCCCAACGTGAAACAAAGACAATCACCACACTGAGGTATTTGACCCAGGCTGCACGAGTCCCTGGAAGTTAATTGTTTGGTGATTTCCTGTACTTGAGGCGCAAATGCTTCCTTTTCTAACAATGGACTCACTAAGCTGGGTCAATGCAATGACACTGGGACTTCAAGGGCAGCTGTATTCAAATAACACTCGGTGGTAATTTAGGCTGTGAGGTTTGCAGGATTGAAAGGCGGTTCACAAAGGAACCGCAGGCTCTCCCAGTGTGAGGATTCTTGATTATGGTTCCGAGTAGTTCTGGAGGGGCAGTGGCTCTCCAGTCAACAACTTTTGGCTTTATTGCAGCCCACAAAGTTCAGAGCCTCTTTCTTACAAAGGAGAAGGTGGGTGTAGACAGTATGCAAGCACAGGCTACCAAGGGGACCAAACTACTGAGTATGGCATAGACCCTTCATGAGTTGGATTTTGACGACCCAAACAGCTTTTCCTGCTGCCTCTGCCTGACAAAGACTCTCTCCTTGACTAAACTTTGCTCAGGCTCCTCTAAGCCCTCTTCTCAACTAGGCCTTGACCTTGGGCTTCAGTGTCCATTTTTGTTGGGCCCACATCACCCAGTTTTAGCAGGAATCCCACTAAGTCAGTTTAGAGAGAATCTCCCACCCTTGACATCTGATCACCCTCAATATCTTGCCAGACTCGTCATCCCACCACCTCCCAGGTGATGTCTAATCACTCTGACCTACTTTCAGCACAAATCCTATTAGGTCAGTTTAGCAAGAATTTTCCTACCCGCGTAGTAATTTTCCATCCACTGACTGACACCCCCACCCCTCCGTCCCCCCTTTCCTTGGCTATGAATCCCCACTTTTCCTTATATTGCAAATTGAGTCCAGTTTTATACTGAGGTCTCTTTTCCCCTATTGTAATAGTTCTGAACAAAATCTGTTTTTACCACTTTAACTCCTTCCAGCTCTGGTTTTTCTTTGGCCCTCCACTGTAGAGATCCTGTGTTCCAGTCACATTGACTTGCTTCCACTTCTCAGACCATTCCTTGCTTTTCCACACCTCCCTTCCTCTATACAAGCTTAGGAATGTCCTTCTTTCACCTCTGCACCTGGTTGACTTGTAGTCATTCTTCGAGACCAACCTTACATCATTTATTAGGTAGGTCCCTTCCTTTCCATTCCTAAAATCACTACCACAGCTCCAGCCCTCAAAATTTCTTGGCTGGCTGGCTGCCAACAATCTGCATTCTCCGGGTCTCCAGGGTTGAACCCCTTCAAAGCCATCTTTCACTCACCAGCCAGAACAATTCATTTAAAACACAGATTTGATCATCTTATCCCTTACTTGAATTCTTTTTTAATTAAATAATTTTTTGAGATATAATTGACATATAACATTGTATTAAGGTGTACAACGTAATGATTTGATATATGCATATATTGCAAAATGGTTACTGATGCGGGCTCAGCGAGCTAAGGAGTCGAAAGAAAGATTTCTTGGGCTCTCAAGGTCTGGCAGTAGTGCTCTTTTATTCAGAGAATAGTATGAAATAGCATGGGGACAGGACCCATGGGCAGCAAGAGCTGCAGGCATAGGGACAGGACCCATGGGCAGTGAAGAGCTGCAATATGTTGAGAGTTTGGGCTAAATTTATAAGGCATGGGTACGTGACTTATTTTTAGACAAAGAAAAGATGATGTAAAAAGTCATTAAATGGTTTCAGTGCAGATGGGGTCTGGTTATTATGTGGCCGTATAACTTTAGATATGAATCTGGTCATATAGATCAGCATGTAGGTCAGGATGCCCTGGGCTTCTTTCCCTGGGACAGCCCTAATCCACACCATAAAATCCATTGGGTCATAGAGATCAGCATGTAGGCCAGGACACCTTGGGCTTCTCTACCTGGGGCAGCCTTGATCCACATCAATTACCACATCAAGTTTAGTTAACGTTCATCCCAACACACAGCTACAATTTTTCTTTCCTGTGATGAGAACTTTTAAATACACAATACAGAATTATTGACTGGTCAGCATGCTGTGCATACGTCGCCAGGACTTACTTATTTTATAACTGGAAGTTTGTACCTTTTAACCACCTTCACCCATTTTGCTCCCTCTCCCCCCTTGAATTCTCAAAGTCTTTCCATCAGCTACAGGGTAGAGCATACACTCATTGACGCAGAATACGAAGGTGAGCTTGATCTTGCTCCTGCCCATGTCCCTGCCATTTCATCTTTTGCCCCTCCCTTCCTGCTAGTTTTCCCTCCAGGAAAACCAAACTGCATGAGATTCCCTCAAATAAACATCCCTTGCCCCTCTTCACTACTAAATTATTTTCCTTTTATGTCTTGGCTTAAGCCTCCCTCCAAGAAAACTTCCCTAACTGCTTCCCTTCAACTATATGGAAATACCACATATATGTGGTATACACATTTTAGGAATGTATATTTCTAAATGTATATATTACAGGAATGCTCTACATATGCATGTGTACATAATACCATGTTTATATGCATCACCATTTCTACACTTACTCAGCTGATTTATATTTATCAAATTTTCTCTATCCCTAATGAGATTACCAAATTCTGTGGGCATGGACCAGATCTCCTCAATACCTAGCCTATTGTATACCACATTGTAAGCTCAATAAAATGCTTATTGAATGAAGAAATAAGGAATATAAGAAGTTCCTTTATTTTAAAACTATTCTCCTCTATACAGATATTTCAACAACTAGGGGTTATTAGGGTTAATAAGCTCCTGTTTTAAATTGCCAGCTCTCAAAGAGGGAAACCGGCAGTCACCTGAGTGTGAATTACTTCCAGCTGTTGAATATCTGGCTCACATGAGGAGGAGCTGAGAGTTTCGCTGGAGGGGAGTAGTCACTTTGTTATTCTTATTGGCTGCCCAGCACCTTTGAATACTCTTCTCATATTTCGTGATTTCTCTACACAATTAAATAGAAGCCAACCTCGCTTTCTCAACCTCTCTTGTGGTTAGCCTCTAATCAGATACTTTTGCACCAAACTTTGAAGGGGAGGCTGCAGAGGTCAAGAAGTGGCCAGTACCCAGCCCAGCAAGAGGGGAGGGAGGCAGGCGTGTCCTGATTCCCAGGGCCCAGTAGCAGAGCTTCTATTGGAAGGGTCTGTGCCCCACACTGTTACCGCTGAGGGAGGAGTTGTCTGCCCACCGCAAGACATGCTGATAGTCGAGAGGCAAGGTGGTAGGAGAGAAAGGACTTTTTATTACAGCTTGCTAGAAGGGGGAAGGTGGCCAACTAATGTCTAAAGAACCATCTTACAGAATAAAGACTACAAGCCAGTTATATAGGGGGCTGTTCTCCCGGTGGAAGAGGCATTTGGTCTCTGGGTGGGGGCATCCATCTGATCGCCAGGTAGGAGCAGGCATCTGGTCTTAGTTCCTGATAGTATTTTGTTTTACTGGGTATGCACCAGAGAATGGAGCAATGCCCTATACCATGATCTTTCAGTTGTCATTGATGATGGCTATCAGCATAGACTCTCTGTCTGGAGTTCATCACTTCACTAAGGAACTCAAAAGAACACAGTTATCAACTTATAGCAGCTGGGAGGGGCCATAACAGAGCATGTCTGGGTTAGGTAATCAGAGGTCACTCCAAGTTATAGTATGGTTTCTCTTCTACAATATGGCTTCCCTTATGTCAACGTTGTGTTGAGCCAGTATCAACATTAGAGACTGTGATGTTTCCTGGTGGAGTTCTGCCGTGTGATTTGGGCATTGACCCTCCAAGCCTGGTTCTCTCACCTTTTGGGAGAGTCTATGAACTACTTCATGTCCTTTAATAAATTCCTTTTCTGTGTAGGGGAGCAGAATTTGCCACCTCAAGACGTGTCTCTTTGGCATGAGGATTATTTTGGGCTGGTTACTTTTAAGAAACTGCAGACAGGGGAGAAGCTCTGAAAACTAAGTAGGGGCCAGCCCCATGGCTGAGTGATTAAGTTCCCGTGCTCCGCTTTGGCGGCCCAGGGTTTCGCTGGTTTGGATCCTGGGCGTGGACATGGCACTGTTCATCAGGCCATGCTGAGGTGGCATCCCACATGCCACAACTAGAAGGACCCTCAACTAAAATATACAACTATGTACTAGGGAACCTCGGGGGGGAAAAAGCAGGAAAAAAAAAAAAAGATTGGCAACTATTGTTAGCTCAGGTGCCAATCTTTAAAAATAAAAAACAAAAAAAATTAAAATAAAACCAAGTAGAAGTTACCCTTTGTAAGAGACATTTACATGTGTAAGGGAAATCTCCATCTGTAAAAGTGTCTTCCTCTCTGTACCAGGAAGAAAGGGGATGACCTTATCTCTAGAAACTGTTATCAATGCAGAAGATAGGGACTTAAATCTGCATAATAACTTTACTCTTGTGTACTGTGCTTTTTCTGGTAATCTCCCATAAATGACTCCCCTCACTCCCAAGATCTTCCTTTGTCTTTAGCTGAAGACGCTATTTAAGGTGGTGACCTGGGCCATTCTGGCAAGTTGCTTAGTTTTCCTGGGTTTCTCCGATGTACGCATGTTATAAAGCTTTGTTTGATTTTCTCTTGTTATTCTGTCTCACGTCAATTTAATATGTAGACCAGCCAGAAGGACCTAGAGGGTAGAAGAATTGTCCTCCTTCCCTACATCTGCTTAACCTAGCTAGAACATATTCCCACACTGTCTATCTAATTCCCTGGGCTAATAGAAGTAGAGAGGAAGAAGGGAGTCCTTAATTGGCACTTTGAGGAAGACAAACCAGAAGAAGGATGGGAGACTTTGGACAGGGAATAGCAATGTAGACTCTGTGTACCTTGGAGGAGCAGTGGTGAGGAACAGGTATGAAGGTGAGTGAGCACCACCCAACTTGGCCTATTTTGTTCACTTTGCCTATGGTCCTGGCAGGAGCCGTTATGGACCTAAAAATGATTCCTCATCTATCTTTGGTGAGCAAGGTGTGTGCTGAGAAATACTGCTATCATGATTGTCTTAGACAGCTGCAGATCAGATTCAGTCTTCTCCAGTCTGCTCCACCTCCCCAGTCCAGAGAACCGTGACTCCCCTTGATGAGGGCTTGGCAAGGCGAGGAGTCAAAAGAAAAATTTCTTGGACTCTCAAGGTCTGGTAGTAGTGCTCCGGTCAGGACGTCCTATGCTTCCTGGAGGATGATATAGATCAGAATGTAGGCCAGGACACCTTGGACTCTTCTCCCTGTGGCAGCCTTGATCCTCATCACCCTGAGGCAGATCAGACTCCTAAATTGGTGCAGCTCTTCCCTGGGTAACACCTGTCCCTCCTTCCATGAGGAACAAGAGGAAGAGAAGGACAGGAGGAGAAGCAGCAGCCGAGGACAAGTACCAAGAAAGGGAAGAAGGAGGAGGGAAACAGTGTAGAGAGGAGGAGATGCTGGGGAGAGAAGAAATATGCACACATCCATTTGGAAAAGGAACGTCTCGCTTTTCCTTTTAACTGCCTCTTCTCTCCTTGGCTTTCCTCTCCCTCTGAGGCCTTCATACACTACCGAGGATTTTCCAATCTGGAAGGTCTTCCAGAACGTATTTCTTTGCAAATATTAAAGCTCTCCTGTAAACACTAACTTAGATAGGGACCATCTAAATAAATGTGAGATTTTTGGAAAGTATATTGATTTATCCAACAAATGTTTATTGAGACCCTGTATGTGCCAGTGCTGCTCCTGAGCTTACAGGAACAGCGCTGAGTAAGATAGATAAAGGCCTCTGGGAGCTTTCATTAGCAGTGAGCTCGTCTATACTCTCATGTTTCATAATCTATTAAAATAAATGTCCTCTCCTGAAATCACAGCAGTGGTAAAATGGCAGATTAACGTATCCATCCCAAGGTTACATACAGGTAGGTGCTTAGGATAATTGCTTTGTAATGATAAAGTGATGATACTATTAAAACTCTGAGTATAGGCAGGATAATTTCTTGAACTTTATAACGCAACGGAAAAAATAAATTTTTATCAGGAATATTAGGAAGAGCTATAAATCAATCAATTGGGACTTTCTAGATAGACAAATAGATGTATTTAACCTGTGAGTATGCTATCAGTGTTATTGAAGATACTTCTCTCCTGCTCCTGATGTTTCTTCCATTTGACAGGAGCCCGTTAGTGTATGGATTAGCAAGCGCTTCTGATCTTCTGCTAACTCTGCATGCATTCCACCCTGGGGGGGATGTTTGAAAAAAGAAATTGGGCCTGAGCAGCTCAGCTCTTTCTCTTGGGATATAGCTGAAGAGAGGGAGCATGTGTTTATCTCTGCTCCTCTAGGGACAGGCACTGCCCTTGCTGGGGGTAAAGGAGGGGTCTGCCCAGTTCAAGGACTGCCTGCAACTAGGTAGGTACATCCGAGTAATTCTGGACTCAGAATTAGGAAGCCCACTTGCTCAGACATCAGCCTGCCAACCTAACCTTGATCCATAATGAAGGTGATTCCTTTGAGCTCGCACTTGCCTTAACTTATGTCTTGTTTCCCATGGATTTAGAAATCAGGTGAGGAAGAGGGTCTTCCAAATTAAGTAAAGATTGTCCCAATAATTAAAGAAAGAAAAATGTAAAACTTAGTGTAAAGAGCCCAAGCTCTGACATCAGAGCTGGGTTTTGAATCCCGGCTATGTGGTCTCGGTTAAGCCACGTCAGAGAAACTCATTTCTTCTCTGGTACCCTGGGGATTACACGTCTAGTATTGCTGCAAAGGTGAAAGATAACATACGTAAAGTACCAAGTGCAATGCCTGGCATTTAATGAACAGTAACGGGAAGTGATGGTAGTAATGGTAGTAGTAGTAGTGATTTGGGGTATCCAAATCACTGGAATAGTCACAAAAATATTTCTGCTTTCATGAAAACTTATCTCTTTAAAGAGAGAAGACTAAATCTTACTTTTTTATCAATTAACTGAAATATACATTTCTCATATAAAAAATTATGTTTCAGAATAATATGGTCACTCAGTAATTTCTTTGGAATTTAGAGGCAATAATGAGGATGATTGGGGTGAAAGTGATTACTCCAGTTTATTAATCTGCTTTGATTATCATAGAGCAAAACTTTGCAGTAATGGGTCTTCCTTTTAGTCAGGTATGACGAGAGGAGCGCAGGGAAAGGACAGATCAGGCAGCTTACTTCTGTAGACTATTTGTGTCCCCTCATTTTTAAAGTTAATGTTCCATGTATGGAATTGTCTGTGAGTCAGCATAAGATACCTGCTTTTTCTCCCCCTCATAGGCATCTTCCTGAATGCAGTTTTATCATCTTTGCCCATCTCTGCTGATTTCAACTCATCATTGGCAGGAGTGTGGGGTGTTTTGCGGCTGGATAACAGATTTATTAAAAAAATACAGATACGTTTCTATTATTTTTCTGATGCATGCTTTCCAAGGTTCATTGAGTCTAGAGATTTTCATGTTTAGCTCAAAAACATGAAAAACTCCTATGTCAATTTGTGACCTATAACTCTGCTGGAAAATAACATAAATTGATCTAATTTAGATTATGCCATTTTTTATGAGGATACTCTTTTCATATTTTCTTTGCTGTCCTGGAAGTTTATATTCAGAATATTTTCTCTGCAAACAGACTTTTTAGGTGGAAAGCAGGTAAGACTCTTTCTTTTGTCTGTTGGTGTTTTGATAGTTTATATCATTTTTAAACAAAATCTACCCATCAGCAACAACACAAATGAAACCAGAATTAAAGAATGAAAACTAAAAGAATTCTTTTGTGCTGACAAGAGGAAACAGTGAGTTTTTGCAAAGCAGTAATGAGAAGTTTGTAGATTTTAAGAACTCAATGCTTCAGCATTCCATGATGGAGGGTTCATGTAAGGAGCCAGCCCGAGCAGAGATGGAGTTCTGGACTGGAGTACTCCCCACAATGGAAGCCATGAGAATACATCAAATGCATCAAAGACATGACTGAAAACATCTATCTGGTCCATCCAGACAACCAGGTATATAACCGAACTGTTTGATTTCTGACACTGGCATACCAAAATCAAGTGATTTTTTTCCCTACTCTTAAGCAACGTTGCCTCAATAAAATGCTCTTTTATCGGCTCCCAGGGAATCAAGTTTTCAGACTGCTTGGTCTCTAGCATCTTCTCCAGTACCCCTCTCCAAGGAACAACATATTTGCTGCGCTAATTCTTTTAGTGAATATATTCATTAGAACTCTTTTAGTGGCAAGTATCAAAAACTCAACTCAAAATGGCTTAAGCAAAAATGTGAATTTACTGGTTTATATTAATCCAGAGTTACGTAACTTTAAGCATTGTTGGATCCAAG
Organism: Equus asinus; assembly: GCF_041296235.1. Lineage (NCBI taxonomy): Eukaryota > Metazoa > Chordata > Mammalia > Perissodactyla > Equidae > Equus > Equus asinus. The sequence goes on along the minus strand of NC_091805.1, from coordinate 2,174,369 downwards.
TGCTCAAACCAATGCTGTTCAGTATAAATACAATGGAAGCCACAAATGTGACCCACATATGTAATTTTAAATATTCTATTAGCCACATAAAAAAGGAAAAAGAAACTGGTGAAATTAATTTTACTAATATGGATATATATTTTTAAAGATTAGCACCTGAGCTAACATCTGTTGCCAGTCTTTTTTTTTCTCTTCTTCTTCTCCCCAAAGCCCCCCAGTACGTAGTTGTATATTCTAGTTGTAGGTCCTTCTGGCTGTGCTATGTGGGACACCACCTCAGCATGGCTTGATGAGCAGTGCCATGTCCATGCCCAGGATCTGAACTGGCAAAACTCTGGGCCATTGAAGTGGAGTGCATGAACTTAACCACTTGGCCATGGGGACTGCCTCCCTAACATATTTTATTTAGCCCAATACAGCTGAAATATCATTCCAACATGAGATCAGTACAAAAATTATTAATGAGAAATTTTATATTCTCTTGTTCATACTAAATCTTTGAAATCCAGTGTGACTTTACATTTGTAGCTCATCTCAGTTTAGACCAGCCATATTTCAAGTGCTCAGTAGCCAAAAGCACCTACCGTATTGGACAATGCAGGTTAAAACTGCGCCCCAGGAAGATATCTCTTGCTGTTGCTCCCCTCTGCTTTCCTCTCTGTTGGCTTCAGCATCCAGCCGCATCTGGCTAACTCCTATTTATCCTCAGTTTTCAATTTTACACATCCCTGCCTATGGTGATTTTCTCTCCTACTCAGCCTTATTTACTAGAGATACAGTGGCATGCAGTGGGCGTTTGAATGAGTTTGCTTTAATATAAAGGTTTTAAGGGAAAGATTGCACCAGTATATACTCATTATTACTAATATGGGAAAAACTCAGGTACTGATCCACAAAGAAGGTAAGATTTCACCAACCCCCTACCCCGACTCTTATCCATTGTCTTCCAGATAGAGAAAGGACATGGAGGATTGGTGGCATCATCTGCACGATAAAAGATAACTTCATTTATGGAATGGTAGAACTATGTCTGTGTTTGGGGAGGGAGAATCATTATTCTTTGTATTTGCTCAACGTCAAGAGAATTTGGGAAAGTATTTTTTTTTAGAGATTGGAAACATAGCAAATGGAACAGTGAACTCCAAAAGAAGAAAGCACTGGAATGGGCATAAAACTCTATGATGTTACTATTTCTTGTGTTATTATAATTCCAATTTTACAGATAAAAAAGCTGAACTTTAGTGAGTTTTTTTTAATTGCCAAGCTGATAGCATAAGAATGTCTCTGACGACCCCAAGTTGTTAACTACTATGCTATAAAGTCCTCTCGTAAACGTGATATCTCTTCAGATATGTAAGGAGACACACAGCAAGGCTATGTCTAACTATAGAAAGAACCAGGGTACAACAAAGAAAAGCTTTTGAGATCATCAGAATCTGCTCAGCCAATCTTAATATGTAGTGGTTGATTTTATTATCTGTGAATTTTGTGATAGCCAGATCCGCTGACTTGACTATACCAGAAGGGCTGCCAATCAAGTTTAGATTTTCCGCAGCGCTCTTAACACACTAGGCACTATTCATTGTGGTAAGGACAGATGAGAAATGAAGGGGGGGGAGAGGATGAAGGGATAGGGGCTACGAGGTAGAGAACAGGTCGTTATTAAATGGATTTCAAAATACTACTACTAATAATTATAAAATAACAGTAAACATAGCTAATATTTATTGAGTACTTGCTATGTACCAAGTCCCTGAATTATTTGATTTTATCCTCCAACCATCGATAAAACACACACCTTTATTGCTCTCATTTAGGTTATCTGACTCTAGTAAGTAATGGCTAAACCATCTTCCTGGAAATCTCCAGCTTGCTCATAATTTTTCTTGGGAATTTCTTCCATAACACCCCTGAAGCACGTTTATTGTTGTTTGTTGTTCCTTCTTGAAAAGCTCTCTTTCTTTGGTTTCCGTGACAGCACATCTCCTCATTCTCCTCCTACTTACATTGTCCTTTCTTCCTATCCTCCTCCTTTGTGTCCCTTCTCCACTTTTCTCTTTTAAAAATTTGGTTTCTGCTCTCAGCCTCTTCTTCTTTCTCTCAGGTGACATATTTTCCCTGCTTTCATACCTCAGGTAACATCTGCTTCCACACCTCAAATTTCCATGTAGATGCTGATGATTCCAAAATTGGCCAACTGGACGTTTGTGCCTAAATGTCCTCCATCCTCTTCAAACTCCACTTCCAACTCCACTTCCAAGTCTTTACTTCCTCCCTGAAGCTCTTCTTATGTGCTCATATTCAGTAAATGTTCTTCACCATCATCCACTCAGGTGCCCAAGTCAGAAACCTATCACCTCTGGCACCACCCTATCCCTCACCTTCCATAGCCAGTCTACAGCTAAGTCAACTCTGCCTCCTAATTACCTCTCAAACTGTCCACTTCTCTTCAGTTTCACTGCCATTACCTTAGTTCAGGCCTTTTTCTCTTTTTTTTTTGAAATATACTTGACACCTAACATTGTGTATAGTGTTATGATATGTTAATTTGATACATTTATGTATTGTAATAGGATTGCCACTGTAGTGATAATTAGCACCTCTATCACATTATATAACTATCCTTTCTTTTTAGCAGGTGGAATAATTAAGTTGTAGTCTCTTAGCAAGTTTGACAATTATGATACAATATTGTTGTCTATATTCCCTGTACTGTGCATTAAATCTCTAGGGCTAATTTACTAATCATTGTAAGTTTGTACCCTTAAACAACAATTGTCCTGTCCCCTCACCCCCATCCCCTGGTAACCACCATTTTATTCTCTGTTTTTACAAGTTTGGTTTTTTAAAATTCCACATATAAGTGATATCATAGGGTACTTGTCTTTCTCTGTCTGACTTATCTCACTTAGCATAATGTGCTCAAGTTCCATCCATGTTGTTGCAAATGGCAGGATGTCCTCCTTTTTCACGTTTGAATAACATTTCACTGTATATATGTACCATATTTTATTTATCGATTCATATATTGATGGACATGTAGATTGTTTCCATATCTTGACTATTGCAAATAATGCTGCAATGAACATGGGGGTGCACATATCTTTTCAAGTTAGTATTTTTGTTTTCTTCAGATAAATACCCAGAAGTGAAATCGCTGGGTCATGTGGCATTTCTATTTTTAACTTTTTCAGGAGCTTCCGTACTGTTTTCCATAGTGGCTGCACCAATTTACATTCCCACTCTTTTCTCCATATCCTCACCAGCACTTTTTATCTCATCTTCTTGATGGCCATTCTAACAGGTGTAAGGTAATATCTCATTGTGGTTTTCATTTGCATTTCTCTGAGGATTAGTGATGTTGAGCATCTTGTCATGTACCTGTTGGCCATTTGGATGACTTCTTTGGAAAAATGTTTCTTTAGTTCTTGCGCTCATTTTTTAATTGGATTGTTTGTTTTTTTGTTATTGAATTGTATAAGTTCATTATATATTTTGGATATTAACCCCTTATCCACTATATGGTTTGCAAAAATTTTCTCCCATTCTCTAGGTGCCTTTTCATTTTGTTAATTGTTCCTTTTGCTGTGCAAAAGCTTTTAAGTTTGATATAGTCCCATTTGTTGACTTTTGATTTTGCTGTTTGTTCTTTTGCTTTTGCTTTTGTGTTTGTGTCATATCCAAAAAATCATTGCTAAGATCAATGTTGAGGGATTTCTTTCCTTTATTTTCTTCTAGGAGTTCTATAGTATCAGGTCTTATGTTTAAGTCTTCAATCCATTTTGAGTTACTTTTTGTGAGTGGTGTAAGATAGGGGTCCAATTTCATTATTCTGCATGTCTTTATCCAGTTTTCCCAACACTTTGTTGAAGAGACTATCTTTTCTCCATTGGGTGCTCTTGGCTCCCTTGTTGAATATTAGTGGACCATATAAGCAGGGATTTATTTCTGGGCTCTCTATTCTGTTCTATTGGTCTATGGTGCCAGTACCATACTATTTTTATTACTGTAGCTTTGTAGTATGGTTTGTAATCAGGAAGCGTGAACCCCAGCTCTGTTCTTTTTCCTCAGGATTGCTTTGGCTATTTGGAGTCTTTTGTGGTTCCATTCCAGTTTTAAGATTGTTTGTTCTCTTTCTTTGAAGAATGCCATTGGGATTTTGATGTGGATTGTGTTGAATGTGTAGTTGGCTCTGGGTATCAGATCCTTTTCTCTTCTTACTTAATGAGATAGAACCTGCTTTTGTCCTCCAGAAAATTCATTCTCCTCTTGATTTATGGTAATAAACCTCTGTTTTTTAACTGGGCATGTGGCCTTACAGAGTAAAAACTACATTTCCTAGGTATCCTTGTAGATAGACAATGGTCACAAGTCTGAATTCTGGCTAATGGGATATGAGCTGAAGTGATGTAGATCTTCCAGGTCGTAAACCTAAAGAGAAATGTGTCCCCTTCTTCATTATTCTATTCCTCATTTTGTTAACATGGTGTATCACATTAATTGATTTGTGGATGTTGAACTGTCCCGGTGTCCCTGGTATGAATCCCACTTGATCATGATGTATGATCATTTTGATGTATTGCTGTATTCAGGTTGCCAATATTTTGTTGAGGATTTTTGCATCTATGTTCATCAGTGATATTGTCCTGTAGTTTTCCTTTATTGTGTTGTCCTTGTCAGGATTTGGTATCAGAGTGATGTTGGCCTTATAGAATGTGTTAGGAAGCATTCCATCTTCCCTAATCTTTTGAAATAGCTTGAGAAGGATACGTATTAAATCCTCTCTGAAAGTTTGGTAGAATTCTCCAGGGAAGCTGTCTGGTTCTGGGCTTTTATTTTGGGGGATGCTTTTGATTACTGTATTGTATATTACAATATCTTTACTTGTGATTGATCTATTCAGATTATCTATTTCTTCTTGAGTCAGTTTTTGGAGGATGTAAGAGTCTAAGAATTTATCCATTTCCTCTAGATTGTCCATTTTGTTGGCATATCGCTTTTCCTAGTATTCTCTTATAATCTGTTGTATTTCTCTGGTATCAACTGGTCTAGCTTTTCATTTAATTCCACTGTTTCCTTGTTGATTTTCTGTCTGGATGATCTATCTATTGATGTGAGTGGAGTGTTGAGGTCTACTATTATTGTGCTCTTGTTAATATCTCCTTTTAGGTTTGTTAATAGTTGCTTTATGTACTTTGGTGTTCCTGTGTTGAGTGCATAGATATTTGTAAGTGTTATGTCTTCTTGGTGGAGTGTCCCTTTAATGATTATATACTGCCCCTCTTTGTCTCTCATTGCCTGTTTTATCTTGAAGTCTACTTTGTCTGATGTAAGTATTGCAACATCTGCTTTCTTTTGTTTGCCATTAGCTTGGAGTGTTGTCTTCTATCCCTTCACTCTAAGCCTGTATTTGTCATTGGAGCTGTGATGTGTTTCCTAGAGGCAGCATATTGTTGGGTCTTGTTATTTAATCCATATCACCACTGTGTCTTTTTATTGGAGAATTCAATCCATTTATGCTTACGGTTATTATCAATTTTTGAGGGCTTAATGCTGCCGTTTATCATTCATTTTCCAGTTCTCCTGCATTTCCTTTGTTTATCATCCTGTGTATTTTGGTCTACCAATTGAGTTATGTAGTTTTTTAAGTTGTGTTTCTTTGTTTTTCCTTATTTATTATTTGGTTCTCTGTTCTGCTTTTTTTTTTAGTGGTTACCATGAGGTTTGTATTCAAAATCTTGTAGATAAGATAGTCCAATTTCTGACGGCCTCTTATTTCCTCAGACTAAACCAATTCAGTCCCTTTCCTCTCCTCCTCCTAAGTTGTTTTTCTCACATCTTATTCCATCTTGTGTTATGAGTTTGTGATTAAAATGACAAGATTATCCTTGTTTTTGATGTTTTCCTTCCCTTTATGTTTAATGCTCTTCTTGAGTATTTGCTAACCTGTTCTGATGTATAGCTACAATTTTCTGATTTTGTCTACCTATGTATCTCCTTATCCTTCTTGAGGATTTCTTTTGTGTGTGTTTGGGGGGGGGGGGTTGTCTCATGGCTATGAACTCCCTTAGCTTCTGTTTATCTGGGAAAGTTTTTATTTCTCCATCATATCTGAAGGATATTTTTGCTGGATAGAGTATTCTTGGCTGAAAGGTTTTGTCCTTCAAAGATTTAAATATGTCATTCCAGTCTCTCCTAGCCTGTAAGATTTCTGCAAAGAAATCCACTGAAAACCTGATAGGGGTTCCTTTGTAGGTTATTTTCTTCTGCCTCGCTGCCCTTAGTATTTTTTCTTTGTCATTCACTTTTGCCGGTTTCACTACTATATGCCTTGCAGTAGGTCTTTTTACATCGACACATTTAGGAGATTTGATAGCCTCTTCCACATGGATTTCCATCTCCTTCCCTAGGTTTGAGAAGTTCTTTGCTATTATTTCTTTGAACAAGCTTTCTGCTCCATTCTCCTTCTCTTCTCCCTCTTGAATACCTATAATTCTCATGTTGCATTTCCTAATTGAGTCAGATATTTCTCAGAGACTTTCTTCGTTTCTTTTTAGTCTTAGTTCTCTCTCCTCCTGTATCTGGAGCATTTCAACATGTCTATCCTCGATTATGCTGATTCGTTCCTCCATGATGTCTGCTTGAGTGTTCAGGGAATCCATATTTTGTTTTATCTCTTCCATTGTGTCTTTCATCTTCAATATTTCTGATGGATTCTTCTTTATAGTTTCAATCTCTTTTGTGAAATAGCTCCTGAACTTGTTGAATTGTTTCTCTGCCTTCTCTTTTAACATGTTGAGTTTTTTGATGACAGTTATTTTGAATTCTCTGTCATTTAGATGATATATTTCTGCGTCTTCAGGACTTTTGGGTACTTGTCATTTTCTCTCTGGTCTGGAGGTGTAATATAACTTTTGATACTGCTAGAGGGTATGGCTCTGTTTTTGTGCATCGTGGTATTATTCGGTCACAGTTACTGCCTATTGCCACTGAGTGGGGGCCAAGAGCCATGTATTCTGAGTCCTCTGCATTCTGCCAAGATGCCAGGCACTGGAGCTGGTGCTGGGTGTGTGTGTGGGGGGGGCACTTTCTTCTGGTGCTCTAGGGGTTTTCTCCCTCTGCTCTCACTATCTGCTCTCCTAGGGTATTGGCTTGATGAGGACACCCCCACACCAGCTTTCACCTCCATAGGGGCTTTCCTCTAGGCAGCAAGGGCCCTTGGGGATCTTTGATGTTCCTGCAAACGAACATCCCCTCCCCTATTCCTTCCCTCTTGGAGGCCACCCACGGCCCCAGATCCCAGTGTTTTGGGAAGGGAGTGAAGTTTTCTCTTACCTCGGTCCACCTCCTCTGAGGGGAGCTCCACTCTCTCCGCCCTCTGTCGTGTGGCACTTGGGTCTCTCCAACGTCTTTTATGTTCTGTTTAGACATCCTCTGTTGGAGTATGGATGTCTTTTCCATTGCATGGTGGAGGGGAGAGATTCCTGGGAAAGCTCACTCTGCCATGATGCTAATGTCACTCTCCCTTCTCCATTTTTCTATATCTCAGGTGGTAACACAAATCTGGTAGTGGTGAACCATCTTGGAACATGAGGCCGATACCTGAGAATTCGTGCCCTGGAACTGCCCTACCAGCCCTGGATTGCTTGTCCCCAGATGAAGTGAGGGAAAAACTTTTATCTTGTGCATACCCCTGTTATTGGGGCTTCTGCTACGGTAACCAGATCTATAGTGTAATACCCTTGGGTTAACGCAACAACTTTTTGCTTTCTCTTCCTGTCTCTACTTTTAACTGCTCTTGAATCTGTTTTCTTCATTAGAGTTGGAGTGATAAGTGTAGAATTCAAGTTTGATCAGAGTGTTCCCTGCCAGCCTCCACCTCCCCTGCGTTTCTTACAGTGTGTGCTTTAGATTCCTTAGCTTGGCATACTGAACCCTTCATAAACTGGACTCTGCTTTCTCTCTCCAGTCTCACTTCTTATCACTCCCTATCTTGTTTGCCATTCTCAAATCACATAGAATCATTTGCAGCTTCACAGAAGAAGCCAAGCTCGCCTACCTCAGTGCATCCATACGTGCTGTTTACTCTGCCTGGAGTGCCCACTCTCTACCCTCCCAAGTTGCTCTGTCTGGCTAGTTTCTACTTGTCATTTAGGATTCAGGTTACCTCCTCTTGGAATTTCTTCTTGCCCACTCGATAATTGGTTATAGTCCCCTCTTACGTATTCCCAAAGTACTCTGAGCATGCTTTTACCAAAGAATTGCCTGGTTACTTGTCTACTTTCCTCCCCCCTTCTCCCCTATCAACTTCCTGGAGAACAAGGATTATCTTCTCATTAATACTGTATCACCATGACTTAGTACAAACCTTGGCACACAGCAGCACTCAAAAGATATTTATTCAGGGGCCAGCCCAGTGGTGCAGCAGTTAAGTTCACACATTCCACTTCTCGGTGGCCTGGGGTTCACCGGTTTGGATCCCGGGTGCAGACATGGCACCGCTTGGCAAAAGCCATGCTGTGGTGGGCATCCCATGTATAAAGCAGAGGAAGATGGGCATGGATGTTAGCTCAGGGCCAGTGTTCCTCAGCAAAAAGAGGAGGATTGGCAGTAGTTAGCTCAGGGCTAATCTTCTTCTTTTTCAAAAGAAAGATATTTATTCAGTGTGTGAATAACTCAGTGAATTAATGCATACCATGTAGTCATGAAAACAGCATTTGGATAGAATATAGAGACCTGAGTTTTGTACCTGGTTCTGCCACTTCCTGGATGGTTTTAGTTGAAATCCTTTCACTCCACTTCAATTTAGAGAGAGAAGCTCTCAGGTCTATGATTTACAAATACATTATACAGGGAAAAGTAAAAGTATACAAACTTATAGAGCCAATAACCTTAAGGGGCTGGCTAAGAAATTCTTGTCCTAAAAAATGTAGTTTGAAAAAACATGCCAAATAAAAGTGAACTTTTATAGCAATATTTAAGTTCTTTCTACTTATAGCTTTTACTTTTGTAGAATCAATTATTTCCACAAAATCTTTCAGAAATATCCATTATAATCTCTGTTTGAGAAGTAGAGAATGTGAAATTCAGTGATGTTAGGTGATTTATTAGAGCCAGCAGCAGAGACAGAGGCAGAGTCAGAATCTGGTTCTGAATCGTCTCGCTGGAACTGCCCGCCCGTTGTAAAAGAGTTGTGATGATGCTGTACAGCTGAACCAGTAAAGAAGGCAGTGAGCTTTAAAGCAAACTGCAGACAGATCAGAACAGCAAACACCAAAGTGAAGGAGCCAGATGGCGTTCCATTTTAGAGTCACACAATTACAGGGTTTAGCAGCACTCTTAAGTGATAATAACCTACTTTTCCCTACCTTTAAGCAAGGCTCCACCTAGCAGTCCCCAAACAGAGCAATTTATGCAATTCTTTAAAATATTTGGGAAAAGAATATTCTTCAACTCTTTTTCATGTTGTAATTGTCCCAGTGTCATATGATACTGATAACAGAGAATTTTTTTTACCTTTACAATCATCTAGTTTTACCACCTTTATTTTATAGCTGAGGAAAAAGAGGCCCAGAAAGGTTGTGGTTTGCTCAAAGTCACAGAAAGATTGTGGGAGAGCCAGAACTAAAATGCCAGTCTTTCTGATGTCCAGCCCCTGCTCCAACTGTGTCCTGAGGGATTGTGACTTTTAGCGCCTTCCCTATTTCACTTGCCATGTCTTCTGTAAGTGTTCAATATGGTCCCTGGCTCCCCAGCCAAGGCCTTCTCTCTTGGTTCATGGGATGAATCAGTTCTAGCAATGACCCCATAGGTCTGAGATTCCCATCTTTTCCTAGTCATGGTAGGCAGAATTCTAAGACGGCCTCCCAAACTCCTGCCTCTGGTGTCCCCGTTCTGTATTAGCCCACCCAAGCGTGTGGGCAGGACCTGTGGATATGGTGAGATGGTCGCTCCCTTGAGAGGTTACATTTACGACCAGCGTATGATGGTGGTCACCTGTGGTTACGTAGTGACAGAAAACGAACACTCCAGTGTTACGTGGTTATATTCAGTGAGAAAACAGAATGCCATCTGAATGTAGCTCCGTCGGTTTCCTTTATTTCCACCTCTAAAATGCTGTATGGTTTTCCATCCTTTTCTTCCCTCCCGAGGGAGTGCATGAAAAGTACCTCTTCCTCTCAAGGTTATTAAAAGTGTCTCTCATATCTTCGATTTTCTCTCTCCTCTTAATCCTTCCCCACAACCTACAGACGTGTACGGTCTCCTACCCGACAGAGTCTTTCCACGACTCCAGCTCTTTTGAACTTTGGTGCTTCTTCCTTTCTCTGTGTCAGACCTACTTGTTCCAGATCTTCCCTCGTGTTCCTAAAGAACACGGGGCTCAGCGGGGCCCAGATCCAGAACCGATGATCCCCGGCAGGTTTCACATCCTAGTGAAATGAAATAAGAAAGGCACAGCAGGGCGCTACTGACCTTGGCTCCAAGCTGTGCCCTGGATCCCACATCTCCTCTACAACCCCTGGCTGTTTAGACTTTCTGGTCTGGCTACATGATAGAGTCATTCTCTGAACTTTCTTTCTTTTTTTTTTTTTTTAAGATTGTTTATTTATTTATTTATTTATTTATTTTGAGGAAGATTAGCCCTGAATTAACATCTGCCACCAATTCTCCTCTTTCTGCTGAGGAAGCTAGGCCCTGAGCCAACATCTGTGCCCGTCTTCCTCTACTTTATATGTGGGATGCCTGCCACAGCATGGCTTGATGAACCGTGTGTAGCTGTGCACCCGGGATCCAAACTGGAGAACCCTGGGCCCCCCAAGGGGAACGTGTGAACTCAACTGCCACACCACCCAGCTGGCCCCTTTCTGAGCTTTCAACTCTCTTTCTTTCTTCTCTGATCAGCAGGTTGTGTACTCCCTTCTGATATCATACTAATTTGGGAATTTTTTCCTTTTTTTAACTTAGAAAGAATGATGTAAGGAACTCCCATGTTCCCATCACCCAGTTTCAACAATTATCAACATAAATTCATGTTGGATTATTATTATTTTTGTGTGTGTGGTAAAAAGCACATAACATTAAATTTACCATCTAAACCATTTGTAAGTGTAAAGTTCAATAGCATTAAGTATATTCGCATTGCTGTGCAATAGATGTCTGGAACTTTTTCATCTTTTAATACTGAAATTCTATACCACTAAACATTAATCATTTTGGATTATTTCTACAGCAAATACCAGACCTTGTATCATTTCATTCATAAATACTTCAATAGGTATCTTCGAGGAATAAAGGACTCTTTTTTTTTTTGTACAACCACAAAACCCTTATCACACCTACATCAAGGTTTTGACAGGAAACTGATGACACACTGAAATAAGATAACTTTAGGAGGGTTTATTCAAAGATTGTGGGTGTAAGGGAACCGCAAGGTAGAGCACAGTAACCGAGGGTAAGTGGCTAAGTTGGTACCACCTCCAGGCCCACAGGGATAAGGGGAGGGCGTGCTTACCAGAACCTGGAAGGAGAAAGTCTACTGAGTTGGCTGCTTGGAGAGTCTTTCGTCAAGACACACAGCAAGCAAGAGCTTACAGGGAGGGAGGCCAGGCAAAATACCCTGAGATTATTCTCCTCCCTCCCCTCCTCCCTCCGTTCTCTTGCCAGCATTTCCCACTGTCCAAGTCCATCCAATAGCTAAAGGGCATGGGTGCCTGCTGATGTAGTCCATATAGGCCAGCCTTCTGGAGCAGAGAGCAGGGTGGAGAGTGGACCTGGAGGAGCACATGGAAGATATCCAAAAAATAATAATTCTTAACAGCATTTCATACTCAGTCAGTGGTCAGAATTTGCTGACTCTCACAAATGCCTTTTATTTTACGGTTGGTTTGTTTTCTTTGGACCCCAAAACCCCATTGTCTCAGGGTTGGTATGTGTGATGGTTAATTTTGTGTGTCAATTTGAGTGGGCCACAGGTTGCCCAGATGTTTGATCAAATACTATTCTGGGTGTCTGCAAGGGTGTTTCTGGATGAGTTTAATATTTAAATTGGTAGACTGAATAAAGCAGATCAGTTGAAGGCCTGAGTTGAACAAAAAGGCTGACCTTCCCCTAAATAAAAGAGAGTTCCTCCTGTCTAACGGCTTTCAAGCTGGGACATCAGGTTTTTCCTACCTTCGGACAACTCAAAATGAAACATTGGCTCCTTCCGGATAGCCCGCTGGCCTTCGGGACTGGAACTATACCATCAGGTCTCCTGGGTCTCCAGCTTGCCAGCTGCAGATCTGGGGACTTGTCAGCCTCCATAATTGCATGACCCAATTCTTTATAAGAAATCTCTCTCTCTCTATCCTATTGGTTCTGTTTCTCTGGAGAACCCTGACTAATACAGTATGCCTCAAGTCTATTTTATTCCATTTTTAAAATGATAGCTTTACTGAGATATGTGATATAATAAGAAATATATATTTTGTCTTTGTCCCTGATTCCCGACACAGGGCTTCTAAAATCCTTGGAACTTCCTGAGTGACAGAGGTGATAGGAGCCTCTTTTGTGATTCATAACAAGCTCCTTTCAATCATGTCTGTGTTTGTGCTAATGAGGTGACTCTTGGTGGGCCCCTAGAGGCTTCAGGATGGGGGCTGGTCACCAGAGGAACCAAACATGCCATTAGATGGTTGGAAATTTCAGCCTCACTCACAAACCTCTGTGGAGGGGAGGGGCTGCAGATTGAATTCAGTCACGATTGGCCAACAATTTAATCAATTGTACCTACATAATGGAACCTCCGTTAAAAACCGCTAGCTGATGGGGTTTGGAGAGCTTATGAGTCAGCAGAAACATTCACCTGCCAGGAGACTGGTGCACCCCGACTCCGTGAGGACAGAAGCTCCTGTGCTAGGACTCTTCTGGGCCTTGCCCTAAGTACCTCTTCATCTGCCTGTTCATTTGTATCCCTTATAAGAAACTGATGACAGTGAGGAAAGTGTCTTCCTGAGTTCTGAGAGCCATTCTAGCAATTATTGAACCTGGGGAGGGGATTGTGGGAACCCACTGAATTTATAGCCAGTTGGTCAGAAGTAGAGGTGGTAACCTGTGACTTGCAACTGACATCTGAGGTGGGGGCAGTCTTGTGGATTGAGCCCTTAATTTGCAGGGTCTATGCAAACTCCACGTCGTTAAGGGTCAGAATTGAAATGAACTATAGAACACTCAGATGGTGTCTGAAGAGTGGGAGAATTGATTGGTGTGGGAAAAAAACTCCACACATTTGGTGTTGGGGTGTTGTGAATAAAAACAGTTCAAGATTTAATTCACATTCCATACAAATCACCCATTTAAAGTGTACAATTTATAGCTTTTAGTGTATTCACAGAGTTATGCAACCATCACAATTAATTTTAGAACATTTTCATCATCCCAAAGAGAAGCCTGATACCCATTAACAGTCATTTCCCATCTCCCTTTCTCTCAGCCCTTGGCAACCACCAGTCTACATTCTGTCTCTATGGATTTGCCTGTTCTGGACATTTCAAATAAATGGAATCATACAACCTGTGGCCTTTTGTGTCTGGCTCTTTTCATTTAGCATAGTGTTTTCAAGGTCCATCCATGTTGTAGCATGTATTAGTACTTTATTTCTTTTTACTGCTAAATAATATTCCATTGTATGAATATACCACATTTTATCTGTTCATTAGTTAATGCACATTTGGGTCGTTTCCACATTTTGGCTACTATGAATAAGGCAGCTACAAACACTCATGCGCAAGTTTTTGTGTGGACATAAGTCTTCATTTCTCTTAGGTCTAGACCTAGGAATGGATTTCCTGGGTCACATCGTAACTCTATATTTGACATTTTGAGGACTTGCCAGACTGTTTTCCAAAGCAGCTGCACCATTTTACACTCTTGCCAGCAGCATATGAGGGTTTCAATTTCTCCACAACCTCACTGATACTTACTAATATCTGTCCTTTTGATTCTAGCTATGCCAGTGGGTGTGAACTGGTATTTCACTGTGGTTTTGACTTGAATTGCTCTGATGGCTAATGACGTTGAGCATCTTTTCACATGTATATTGTCCATTTGTTTATCTTCTTTGGAGAAATGTCTATTCAAATTGTTTGCCCATTTTTAAACTGGTTTATCTCTCTTTTTATTATTGACTTATAAGAGTTATTTATATATTCTAGATATAAGTTTCTTATCAGATACATGATTTGTGAAATTTTTTTCCCATTCTTTCGTTTGTTTTTTCACTTTCTTGATGGTGTTTTCTGAAGCACAGAAGTTTTTAATTTTGATGATGTCCAGCTTACATTTTTTTGCCTGTGCTTTTATTCTATTTTTAATCTTTTTTTAATTCCTTGCCTTTTATTTGTTGAAGGAGCCAGGTCATTACGTCCTGTAGAATTTATCATGTTCTCAGTTTTGCTAATTGCAGCCCTGGGGTGCTGCTTAACATGTTCCCCTATCCCTTATATTTTCTAGAAACTGAAAATTAGATCTAGAGGCTTGATCACATTTGGGCTCAAATTTACGGCAGGAATATTTCACAGGTGGTGCTATATATATCCTAAACATCTCCTCTTTCATCCCATCAGGAGGAATATAGTGACTGGTTGACTCGTGTGTGTGTGTGTGTGTGTGTGTGTGTGTGTGTGTGTATGTGATGGTAAGATTACTCAGTGGGTTTTATTCTTATTGGCCTGACCCAACCATTTAAAATTCCCCAACAGGCTCTTTATTTAATGGTTTATCAGCTATAATCTTTGCATCAGTGCTGTCCAATAGAACTTCTTATGATGATGGAAATGTTCTATCTGTACACTGTCCAATATGGTAGCCCCTAACCACATGTGGCTATTGAACACTTGAAATATGCCTAATACAACTGAAAAATGAATTGTAACTCTATTTAATTAATTTAAATTTAAATGGTCACATGTGGCAAGTAGTTATTGTAATGGATGGTGCAGGTCTAGATTCATTATTTCACCAGAGTCTGCATTACTTCGGCATTTGTTAGCTCGAATTCTTCTAAAAGAAGAACTTTCTCTCATGGAATATGACTACCTTGAAATACAGCTCATTCAGGAAAGACATATCTGGGCTTCTTTTTTAAGTGTGGACTGAGTCTGCATCACAGGCTATTTCTATTGGGGTTTTTGACCTGGCCCTTTGGTTTATTCCAGCTCTGTAAAGCAGCAGGAGCATGACGGGAAAATATATTCCATTCTGGTAGGACCGCTATTGTAGTCTCTGTATCACTTTCAGGGGGTCTGTAATAGACACCACTGTGCTTCATACGTCTTCCCCACAGCTCATCTCTGATTTTAGCTGTGGCTCCAGCATGGACAGTTCTGCACACGGACGGCTTCCCACCTGAAGCAGCTACGATATCTCTCAGCTTTTTGCAGCATGGAGTGTGGGGCAGTTAATGTCCCCAGGGCCAACCTTCAACCAAGAGGTTTAGAAGTCATTAGCTAAATACTCAGCCTGAGAGTGATGATTGGGAGGTGCATCATAAACAGTTCTTCAGAGGGTCACGGGCAGTACTGGGCTTCGCTGCCCGCAGTGGTAACACCTCAGTAACGCACCCTGTACTGGCTTTCTCTCCTCTGACCCCCCCCTTCTCCTCCCTCATTCCAGATTCCTAGGACTACTTCCCTATAAACTACCTGCTTCTAAGTCCTTGTCTCAAGCTCTGCTTTTGGGGAAACATAAATTAAGGTAGGATCTCAAAATACTTGATTCGATGGCATTTATTCACTCACAAACATTTACTGAGTGATTATAATGGATCAGGCAGTGTATCAGATGCTGGAAATACAATGGTGAGCCAGAGATCAAGTCTGATGGGGTCCACAGAATAAGAGGCGATGACAGAATGCTGTAGTAAGCATTGTAACAGGGTAAGCATGGGTGCTCTTAGTTGTGAAGTGTGGCCAGGTTTAGGATCCCTGAATTGTCTCTTACAAAAAGCTCATTTGCTAGGTATTAAGAGAGGGTGAGTGAGAGAGGACAAGGCAGACAAAAGCATCCCTAGCTTGGACTTTGTGCTCAACTCCTAGGCTTCAGTTTGGGGTTCAGGTAAACCCAAGTGGCTTGCACCAGGCCTCCCTTCCTCTGGGCCACACTCGTTTGGCCTTCCTAGAGCCCTCCAGTGGAGGGAACCCCATGTTGCTCTTATTGCTTGAACCCAGTGGTGCTTCATAAAAGCCCAAGCCTGAAAAAAGAAACCACTTTCTCTGGTCCCCAAATCCCCAAGAGAACACATTCTGCTTGCAAGCCAGAACTTGATCACTCATGACACAAAAAATCTGCCTGTTGTACTACGGCCTTAGAACCTTGTTTTGCCACAACCACGGTCCTCCTTAGTGCTCTATGAAAGGGGGAAACTTGAGCACGATAAAAGTTAGAATGTGAAACCAATACGACTTCTCCCCTTTTTCTTTTTTTCCTGCCATAACCTTAAGTCTTCTGCTTGAAGGACTTTAGAACGCTGTGTATATCTAACGAGAACACCATCCCGAGGCTTTCTTACCCTCAACTCACTGTTTTGAGGCTACTCTGCCACATTGGTCCTGGCCTTGGTAAGTAGTTTCTTTGTCACTATCTTCCCATCATGGGGAGCTTGGATTCTGAATCCACTCTGCTCCCAGAGTTCGAAGCAGCCTTTCCACAAAGTTTTAAGAGGGCTACACACGGAGTCAAACTCCACCCAGTTTTCACCACCTCATATTAAATGAACTTCCTGGCAATAACGCAGTCTTCCCCTGATGCTGAGAACTGATGTTATCTAGAACTGATATACAGCTTCCCGAATTTTTCCTGTCTTAGGGCTAAACATACTGTTTACTTGCTTGTCTCTTCAACCAGACGCTAAGCTCTTTGAGAACACGATTGTCTCCTTTACCATTGTGTCTCCAGGGCCCAGTAGTAATGGTTGACCAGACGAAGGCCAGTATCAGGTAAGACGCTTTTCAGTTGCTAATGACAGAAAACCCAACTCAAATTAGCACAAGCAAAACCCCGAAAACCAAAAGAAAGCCCCAGCACATTATTAATTCACATATCTGCAAAGTCCAAGGCTCGAGTAATGTTATAAGGAGTTCGTTGGTCTTTTTCCCTTTTTTCGCTCTCCTCTCTGCTGTCTGGCTTCATGCTCAGGCAGGCCTTCTTTAGGTGGTGGCCCCTGGTTCAGCAAATGCAATTCTGATTGGGCCCATCTGTCTTGGCTTGATTCATGTGCCTATCCCTGAGCCTGTCTTAGGAGGCAGGGGAAGGCACTGTTCCGCTTGGCCAGGCCTCGGCCTCATGCTCATTCTTGAAACTGGGGGTGGGGGAATCAGCTCCTTAGAATTATGGCGGATTGAGCCTCGAGTGTGTGTGTGTGTGTGTGTGTGTGTGTATGCACGTGCGTGCACATGTGCGTGCAGGGGGTCAGCCAAAGCAATTCTACTCTCACTCTCTTTGTGGAGCTCCATCCATCTCCCTGAGATTGGACTCCCGTGGGACACGGCGATGTGCCCACACTGGACTTGACTGTGAGTGCAGGCTCATCCTAGGGGTGGGGCCACCAATCTTGCTTGGAGTAGTCCCCACTGTCCACCCCGCCCGCAGCTTGGCCGCGCGTCCTCTCCCCGCTCTGCACGTGCCCGGCAAGCTGCACAGCGCATGCAGCATCTTCTCAGACACTTTGGCAGCGGGGGCATCGAGCATACAAAGAACCATTCAAAGCAGAACGCGGCCAGCTCCCTAAGACAGTAGCGCACAGATGTTTGGGAGCCGGGACGCAGGCACGAACATCTGGCTGGTGGCATGAGAACAGACAACCGCTTCAGGGACCATCGACACTCAGGACGCGCTCCGGAGCGGGATGACTGCGACAACAACAGTGACAGTGACAACAGCGCTGATGCACACGGCGCTCTCCACGTGCAGGCCCCGCTCTGAGGACCTCACGTGAATTAACCCCACGCGTCCTCACAAGACGCCTTCACGCGGGGACAATGGTTTCCCCCGTCTCAGGGTCGAGGCCTAGGGGCTCGCCCAAGGTCACCTGGTGCGGCAGGGGCGGAGCACGCTGGGCCCCGGAGGGCTTCGGGGACAGTTCTCCGAGTCGCCGGCTCCTCTTCCCGGCGGACTCGGGCGTCCTGAGAGCAGGCCGTCCGGCCACCGTCGCGTCCCTGGGACACCGCGCGGCCCGCACTGGGCAGACGCCGCGCGCGTCCCCGCACAGCCCGCCCCCCGGGCCGAGCCCGGCGCGCGCCCCGCGCCCCCGCGGACAGGGCCCCGGCGTTCGACGCGGGCTTTCTGCCCGGACTCGGGGCGGGACGGGCGCCGGGGTCCAGGCCTCCGCCTGTGGCGGGGAACAAGTGCCCAGCCCGCTTCGCGAGGAAAACGGAAAAGGGGATCCCAAAGGGGAAGCGAGGCTCGGGAAGAGCGCGGACGCCGAAGCCCTCGTCCTCCAAGAGGCCCGGCCGGAGCCGAGGGCGCCCCCGCTCTGAGCGCGCAGGCGGCCGCCTCCTCCCTCCCCTCGGGAAGGCCGGGCCCACGCGGCGCCTCGCTTCCGGCCTCGCGGGTCGCGGCCTCTCTGCGCGTTCCGAGGCCCGGCTCCCGCGGCCGCGCGGGCGGGGTGCGGCTTCTGGCTGCGCGCCTCTCAGGAGCATTACGGCGGCGCGGGCCGGCCGGGACCCGCGGCCGCGGGGGAGGGAGCGGCGGGCGGGACGGAGCACGCGCCGCCGCCGCCGCCTCAGCAGCCATGGCCGAGCGCCGCGCCTTCGCCCAGAAGATCAGCAGGTAGACGCGGCGCGGCGGGGCCCACGGGCCGCCGGACAGGCCGCGGGCCGGGCCCGAGGCGGGTGGGTGTGGCGGCGCGGGCGCCGGGGGCCGCGGCCCGGTGGGCGGCGGCCGCCTGCCTCAGACCCGGCTCTCTCGGCCCTCCCTTGGCCCGGCCGGCTCTCCTTCGGCCCGCGGACCCGCCTCAGCGCGGCCCGGGCTCCCGCGGCAGCGCCTCGCAGCGCGTGGGGCTGGTCGGCCGCCGGGCCGCGCCTCCAGCGTTCTTTGTGTCCCCGCCCGGGCCGGTGGCCGCGGCGCCCGCCCCCGCCCGCCGCACAAAAGGAGCGCGCGGGCCCCTCGGCCGCGCCCCGGAGACGTGCGGCCGGAGCGGGCGGGTGCCTGGGGGCTTGGGGCCGGGGCTGTGGGGCCGGTTCCGCGGGGCTGGTGCGCGGGGGTCTGTGGGGCCAGCTCCGCGGGGGGCTGTGGGGCAGGGCCTGTGGGGCCAGCTCCGAGGGGGGCTGTGGGGCCGTCCGCGGGGCCGCCTGCCCCTCCCCGCACCCCGGTCTGGAGGCTGAGCTCCGGCGGGGCTCCCCGCGGCGGTGGGACGTCTTTGTGGGATCTCCGACTGCAGGAGACACGAGACGTTTCTGGCTCTGAAAAGACCATATTTCTGTGAATTACGAGGTGCCAAGAAAAGACAGAAAGGAGGCAAATGTGTTCCTTTTTTGACAACGGTGTTTCTCTGGCTCTGGGCCTTTTGCCGACGGTTCTTGGAGATTTTGGGATCTACCGAACAGGCCCGTCCTTACCTGCCCGGGCTTCCATAGTTGAACTCCGTTTTGGCGCATTTTTGATTTAAAGCTAGCATCTCTGTAATTTTAGCTTTGTGCTTATTTTTTCTTCATTCGCGCTCTGAGACACGCGTTTCGTCGTCTCCTTGGGAGGCGGCGCGGCGCGTGCTCGGCCTTCTCAGCGGCTCCTAAGTTTTGGGTTCCTCGCCTGGAAGATGGGTGTCACAGCAGTGTCGCGACGGCGAGCTGTGAACGGTGCAGTGTCTGCTCTCCATTCGTGGAGTGTGTCCTCGAGAGATAGGACAGACACCCCCCCAAGAGATAACCGTTTGCAGAAAGATAATCAGTTTGCACGCCCACGCAACCTTCAAGTGAGCGTGGCTTTGTAAAATTGTAAAATTAAGTAAGGCGCTGGACTCGGAGACCCTGGGAGGCGACGATTGGTAGCTGATTGGATATGGAAGGCCAGGAGGACGGGCAGTCTGGGCTGGTCCCCAGTTTTGTGACCTGGGCCCCCTGTGGTGCTGGAGGCAGTCTCGGAGGTGAGGGGGTGCAGAAGGAGACGGGGTCTGCGGGTGGGACTGAGGCGGGCTGGAGATGCTGGTGCAGTTTGGACCTGCCGCTTTTGAGGTGCTCGCGGAGCTTCACAGAAATGCCTGTTAGGTTGTTGGTGCAGGTGTGGGGTGCAGACAGAGACAGGGCTAGAGACGAGGATTTGCGAGTCGGCAGCAAGCCGAATTGTGGAAACCAGAGAAGTGGATGAGATAGTCCAGGAGGAACGTGCAGACTTAGTTTGGAGGGAAGACCAAGGACAGAACCGCTGTAGATGATGAAGTGTTGTCTGCTTTTTGTGAATGGAAGGTGCTTTCCCCCTTGTTACCAAATATGGCTGAGCAACACTTCTGAATAAATTCTTGTTCTGCTTCTCAATTTCCTCCTTGAGGAAGTGTAGTACCAACTGGAGACAAGCTGCCTGAGCTTGACGTTCTAGCGCTGCCCCTCGCTGAGTAGACCCACCTCACCTCACTTCTGCCTGGCTTCCTGTCTATAAAGTGGGGATGTCAGTAGGGTCTACCTTATAGGGTGGTTGTGAGGATTAAGGAAATCAGTACCTGTAAAGTGCTTGGAACAGTGTTTTTTACATAATAAGTGCCCAGTAAGTATCAACTGTTTTTTTATTATAGTGTTTATAATGTGGCTTAGGACCTTCTCTGGGAAGTGATAATCCTTTTTATCATGTGCATATATGAAATTTGTTGCTCTGTGAAAAACCTATTGCTATTTAAAGCTTTATTTTTTTTAAAAGCTTTATGATCAGAAACCTTAACTTTAAAAAGAATTAAACTGATCTGTTCTGGCTCAGTTATTATCTAACCCTTTGCATTTAGTGCTGTTATTTTTTGAGACTGTCATTTGATGATTTATTTCTCAAAGCTCTTTATTTTGTATCACTGATTGTACTACTTACCTTAGCTCATCCTGGAACAGCAGCATGTTTATTTTGTCCGTATCAAGTATTGCCTCTTGTCTAGTCTTCCTACTTTTTGAGGACAAGGCACGTGCGTTATTAACCTTTATAAGTACCCCTTAGCATATAATAGGTACAATTTATGGAATGTTGACTGTATATTAATGATCTAGGATTTTGTTTGGATTATTTTGTCCTGTCACTTGATATTCATCAATAATGATGAATATTTGTTTATACTTAAAGCACTTTTTACTATATTCTCATCTTCATAACCCAGAGAAACAGAAGAACATAGTAAAGAAGACAGACTCCAGGTCACATTGCACAGGTTGAAATTCTGCCTATATCATATAATAGCCGTGTAATTCTGGGCAGTTGATCTAATCTCTCTATCTTGGTTTCCTCGTCAGTAAAACGGGGATAAAAACCTTCATAGCGTTAATATGAGGCTTAAATTAGTTAATACATGTAAAAGACTTAGAACCGTGCCTGAAATATAACAAGCATTCAAAAAATATTAGCTGCTGCTATTATTATTCTATTATTTACTATTCTTATTATTATTTGTTTTTTTCCCTCCCCAAAGCCCCAGTACATAGTTGTGTATTTTAGTTGTAAGTCCTTCTATGTGAGCTGCCACCACAGCATGGCTACTGACAGATAAGTCCTGAAGCGAACCCAGGCCACCAAAGCGGAGTGCACCGAACTTTAACCGCTAGGCCATCAGGGCCAGCTCTATTACTAGAATTATCATTCCCGTAATCCAGATGAGGCATTGAGGCCTAGAGAGTATGAGATTATTTGTCTAAATTGGGACTCAAACACTAGTCCTCTGATTTCAGATCTTATGCTCTTTTTTATTCAGCTATATTTCTTTTTGCAGAATATTTTCTGTGGTAGTTCCAGATATTCTAACAGTACCACTGTTAGCATCCCAAAAGTTACCCTTGCCTTCTTAGTCTTTCCTTTGTTAACTGGGTATCATTTTGCTGCCTAAGAAGCAGAATTTAATGAAAGACTTCCATCAGGTCTTTATTTCTGAGGAAAATCTTACATGAGTAGAATTTCCTGAATATAGGCTTATTTATAACCTCTGTTGTTTTTAGTCTTGAATCTGTTCATAACTCTAGCTGGAAAGGCCCAGCCTTTGAATCTACTGAAATCTACTTTGTTCTGTTCATTATCTCACTCTTGACCAAAGTAAATCCTTTCCACATAGTATCAACTACTTCACTGCTGCCTGGTTCATCACTTTGGACACATACAACTTCCCGACCTTTTGGGAGACTAGAACAGTCCAGAGGTGACTTTTTATTAATTAATGTATTCTCACTTGAATTGAGGTTTGCTCCATGTCATTTCTCGAATTTACCATCTTTGTTTCCCTACCTCATCTTTTACTGAAAAGTTTGAGACCATCTAACATGAGTCCTTCATTTTAACCACAGCATACTACTGCCCCAATATGTCATTAACTATCTTTCTCTTGAGCCTGAAAGGTATCTTGTCCCTAAAGCTTACCTGTTTTATTGTTCTTTGAATCCCATACCTTGCCACCTCCCTCAGAACCTTGATCTCAAAATTTTCCCTTTCCTTTCTAGCATCTTCAATTTGTTTCTTTTTATGGATGTTTCCCTTAAACCATAAGACTTACTGTGCCTTTCTCATCATAAAATAAAGAACCATTGAACCTTCTGGCATTTCTAGCTGCCAACCAATCATTCCTTTTTCTTTTCTAGTCCCATTTCTCACATATATGTGGTATAATCATAACCACTTCCTGCTTGTTCTCCTCCTCATCAATCCTTGGGCCGTATGGCTGTGCTTACTGTGGTGCCTTCTGTGTACTTGAATTATAGAACCCTTGAGGATTAGCAACCTTTGACTTTTTTCTTTACTTCATCACTGATTTCATGAGCTACTTTAAAAAAAAATTTCTCATGCCTGCCCCCCCACCCTCCCTCCTGTTTTATATTGCTTTTCAGAGCTCTTTGATGGCTGGTCTAGGTCTTTTTATCTCCAGTGCTTAGCACGGGATCTGTGTATACTGGACACATAAGTGTTTGAGTGAATGGAACCGTGCCACCTTGGAGCATCTTTTATTACCTCACTTCTAGATGACCACGACATGGTCGTAGCTGATCTAGTCTCTCCCTTCTCTAATTCAGATGGGTTGTAAGGGAAGCACAGCTTTTATCATGGTATTCTTTTGTTCAGAATATATAGTGATTTCTTATGGTGTTAAATCCAAACTCTTGCTTGCATTTTAAAATCCTCTCTAATCTGGTCCTCCTCTGGGAATTTATTTTCTAGCTTACATTTTGGACCAGTTGGTCTGCTGTTTGCACTGCCTGCCTGCAAATGCTTTGCTCATTTCCATCTCTAGGGCTATTCTGTTGTCTTTTCTTTTTGATCTGTCCTTCCTCTTCTTTTCTAAATCTTACCTTTTCTTCAGACTCCTCCAATCCACTCTTTTGACTTTTGGGATAACTATTTCCTTGTTTTTCTTTATTCTTACCACCTATGAACGTATCCCAAAGCAATATTAGTTTTTCTGTTTTTGAATTCATTTGAAGAGAATCATACAGTATGTTTGTATGCTTTTCTTTCTTTTGCCCAAAATTATATCTGAGAGCTTCATGATGTTCATTCATTTTCATTGCTTTGTATTTATTATTTCATTGTATAAGTATACCCCAATTTTACGTTCTACACCAGATGGACATTTGGGTTGTTTCCAGTTTTTGACTGTAAAAACAGTGTTCCTATGAATATTCCTATGCATATTTTCTGGTACACGTGCGCATGAGTTTCCCTGGGGTATACTCAGGTGTGGAGTTGAGTCTTAGGTATTTTATTGCTCTTCATAGCAGTTTTATTTGTTAACAAGTTTTTTAGGTGATGCCAAACGGTTTTCCAAGATAGCTGTAGAAATTTACACTCCCACAGCAGTGTTGCTTTACAGAGTTTCCGTCCTTTGGTATTGCCAACTTTTTCATTTTTGCCAATCTGGTGGATGCCTGATGCTGTCTTCTTATAAAGTCTTACTTTGGGGGCCGGCCCCGTGGCGGAGTGCTTAAGTTCACGCACTCGGCTTCAGCGGCCCGGGGTTTCGCTTGTTGGGATCCTGGGCGTGGACATGGCACCGCTCATCAGGCCACGCTGAGGCGGCGTACCACATGCCACAACTAGAGGGACCTACAACTAAAATATACAACTATGTACTGGGGGGATTTGGGGAGAAAAAGTAGAAAAAAAAAGATTGGTAACAGTTGTTAGCTCAGGTGCCAATCTGAAAAAAAAAGTCTTGCTTTCTATTTTCTTGATTACTAATGAGATTGAGCCCAGTTTTGTATGTTTATTGACTGTTTGAATTTACTCTTTTGTAAATTGCCGATTTAAGTCCTTGCCCTCCCCCTTGTTTTTTCCATTTGGATTCTTTCTTACTGGTTTGTGTGAGTACTTTATATCCATTCAGTGTGTTAGTCATTTATTGATTATTTGTGTTGCAAATATTTTTTCCCACCATGTAGTTTTAATCCTTTTTATGGAGTCTTTTGAAAACTAAGTTTTCAGTTTTAATGCGATTTATCAGTCTTTTTTTTTTTTTTTTTTGGTGAGGGAGATTGGCCCTGAGCTAGCATCTGTTGCCAATCATCTTCTTCTTTTGCTTGAGCAAGATTGTTGCTGAGCTAACATCTGCGGCAGTCTTCCTCTGTTTTATGTGGGATGCTGCCACAACATGGTTTGACAAACAGTGCTAGATCCGTGCCCGGGATTTGAACCTGTGAACCCCGGGCCGCCAAAGCGGAACACATAAACTTACCCACCACACCACCAGGCTGGCTCTTTTGATTTTTTTTTGGTAGACTCTAAAACAGGAGGTGCCGGCTGGTGGGGTAGAGGTTAAGTTTGCGCATCCTGCTTCGGTGACCTGGGGTTTGCAGGTTCAGATCCCAGGCACGCACCTACACACCACTCATCAAGCCACGCTGTGGTGGCATCCCACATACAAAATAGAGGAAGATTGGCACAGATGTTAGCTCAGGGACAATCTTCCTGACCAAAAAAAAAAAAGAAAAAAATAGTTTAAAAACAAACAAAAAAACCCCCAAATCCTATCAGAATTTGATTGGGATTGCATTGAATCTATACATCAATTTGGGGGAAAAATGACATCCTTATGTTATTGAATTTCCAATTGACGATCATGGTGTAGCTCTCCATTTATTTAGGTCTTTATATTGTACAAAGAAATTTTATAATTTTCTCTGTAAGATTATTGCATATCTTTTGTTAGATTTATTCCTAGGTGTATAATGATTTTGTATCCAGCTCTATATATACCCTGCTAAACTCTTGTTAATTCTAAAAATGTATCGGTGAATTCCTTTGTATTTTCTATGTAGACAACATTTCATCTGGAAATCATGAATTTTTGTTTCTTCCTATCCAAATCTTATAACTGATTTTTTTTTGTCTTGCTCTGCAGAATATTACCTTGCATTACTGTGCAGATTATTACCATTTCTGTTCAACATTGTATTAATCTTGAGCATCCTCTCGTTTTTTTTATTATCTCAAAGGGAAAGCTTTCTATATTTTATTTAATATTAAGCCTAATAGTTTTGTAGGTTTTTTTGTAGATACTCTTTAAGTCTGGTTTCTCTAGAAAACAGAGACTGAGACAAAAATTAAGAGTTGAGGCTTTATCTGGGAGGCATAATCCCAGGGCATCAAAAGAGAAAAGGGAAGTGAGGCCGAGAAGGATGGGAAACAGTGTAAAGTGATACCTCATCTCGTTGGCCACTGCTTCACAAAGTGCTGGAGAGAGATTGTTTGGAAGGTGTGCTTGCTTGGCCACACAGGCTATCTTTGGACAGAGGAATAGTTCCTCAGATCAGTAGATGGAAGTCTGGAAGAAAAGGAAATTTATCTACCTGCTTTTCTCCTGCGTCCTCTTTTCCTTTAGTCAATTCAGTGCACTCAGAGAGTTAACTCCCCTTCACTTGTGGGTTGCAGTATTTGGATCCCTTTGGCAACCACTCTAGATGTCTCACTATGTTTTCAGTGGCTTTTTACAGAGGAAATCTTTTGGTTGCAAATGACAGAAACTCAAATCAGATTAATTTGCACACACAAAACAGTGTTGACTCATGTAACTGAGTACATCAGGTCCAGGTATACAGATGATGTCAGCAGACCTCTTACTTCATGTCTTGGGTAGATTTTCCACTGAATGATTGCAGTGAGCGCTGACAGCCCCAGGCTCAGATCCTACCAGTTTACTTCTGGCAGAGAAGACCCAGGAACTCAATTATTGGTCTGGCTTGGGTTACATTACTGTGTTCAGGGATGTAGAGAAGTCTACCCAGTCCTGGGTCACGTGTCCTTCTCTATGGCTTAGAGGAAAAATTATGATGGTGTCACCACCACCCAATCTCAAGGAATGAATGCCTTACCAAAAAGAGGGGGTTTCTAACCATAAGAAGGCGGGTGAGAGTGCTGGTCACATCAAAAGAACTGATTTCTTTAAAATTATCATTTTAAAGTTATTCATCATCACTATAATTATTTAAATACAAGTATATACCTCCAATACGGTGTTGAGTAGAAGTGGTGAGAACAGACGTCCTTGCTTTCTTCCCAATCTAAGGAGGAAAGTGTTCAGACTTTCACTGTTAAGTATGATGTTATTTGTAGGCAGATGCTGTAGGAAAGGGAAGGAGGGGACAAAGATTTGAGAAGTATTTAAGAGTTAGGATGAACAGGATTTAGCAACTACTGGTGTAGTTTACACGAGGATATAATTTCTATGTTTGTGAGTAAGGAGATTCTGCCTTTATTTTTATGAAGTAGGGTGGAATTGAAGATAAATTTATCTTCTTTTGAGGGCATTGACTTTTTACAGTAGAGGTTTTCTCCCCTTCCAGTTTTCTTTTTGGTTACCAATTTCAGATCAGTGTTAATTTTTCCAAATGCTAAAATTTTGAATTCTTTTTTTCTATTGTTACAATTTAATATGTTCCATGAAGTAGGGAGCAATATTATCACCATGTTTTAGTTGAGGAAATTGAGACAGTGAAATGCTGTAGATCAGAGTGTTAGAGACATCGAAGTCTCTTTATTACAGTGCTTTCCAAATCTTAGACCTAGATGTTATCCCAAAATAGTGTCAGATGGGATACATGAGTCATCCGACGTTTTTTTTTTTTATCGTCCCTACAAGGAGCTATGTACTAAGTGTTAAGTGTGTTAATAAGAAGGACTTTGCTTTTACAGATCAGCCTGTATGTGTTTTTGTTTTCTTGGGCCTTTGGTGGTGACTGGTCCATTCTGGACCTAAATCCCTCAAGAATGTAACGGAAGCTAACTTACAAGCAACAGTGCTTCAGATGGGAGTTTTATTTAGCCATCCATGAAAGATAGGAAACAGATCATAACAGTTGTGATAAGTTGTTATAGGGTTCCTAGTAATACGTTAGTATACCATTTTTGCTGGATGTCTTTGACCTCATAGGCTAGGTTTTGGAGAATAGAGAAATCATTAATATGAACTATAGCTAGAATCATTTACTTTTGGAAACTTCCTTCCATGGAAAGAGGCCTTAGGAGCTTTATGTAGCTGAGTTCAAACCCTGCCTCTACTTTTCATAAGTTTGGAAAAGTTACTTTATTTCTGAAGTTTATCTAAAAATAGCTGTTTTGTCTGATTATAAAATAATATATTTTATATATGAAATATGTATATATAAAAGATATAAAATAATATACAAAATAATATATTCTGATGCTGCAGAAAATTTGGAAATACAGAAGACCCAAAAGAGAAAATAAAAATCACCTATAATTCTTGATTTAGACAAAAATCTCTCACAGAGCTTACATTCCCATGACGATGTTTGCAAAAACTAGAAATAGCCTAAATGTCTACTCATATAGACTGGTTAAATATGTTCCAGTTTATCCATATCATCAACTCTAAAGCAGATAAAAGGAGAGCAGTAGATAAAGAGTGGGGGCTCTAAGTTCAGATATGGGTGCTATTCCTTATTAGTCATGTGACCTTAACCTTTTGAAATTTCAAGATCCCTAGTATAGTGTCTACTTCATGGGGTTTTTCTGAAGATTAAATGAGGTATAACAAATGTAACACTTTACACAGTATCTGGCACATTGTAAGTGTTTGATAAATATTGCTAGAGTATTTATAATAATTATTAATTTATGTGCTGATAAAGATTCCCAAGATAATGTTAAGTGTATAATATGTCAAGAATATAAATGTATAAGGTATCAAGAAAAGGTTATCGTATGATGTTACATGGACATTAAAAAATAAGGATTTCTTATATACATGCTGATATATACACATCTTTTTATTGAAGGATACCTAAGAAATTTGTGGTTACATTTGGGGAATAGGACTGGGGGTTGGAGATGGTAGAGAGCTGTACCTTTTCTTTTTACCCCTTGGTGAAGTTTGGATTTTTTTTTTTGGTGAGGGAGTGTCCCTGAGCTAACATCTGTGCCAATCTTCCTCTGTTTTCTATATGGGATGCCGCCACAGCATGGCTTGATGTGTGGTGTATGGGTCTGTGCCTGGGATCTGAACCTGTGAACCTCAGGCTGCCAAAGCAGAGTTTGCAAAACTTAATCACTATGGGGGCTGGCCCCGTGGCCAAGCGGTTAAGTTCGCGCGCTCTGTTGCAGGCGGCCCGGTGTTTCGTTGGTTCGAATCCTGGGCGCGGACATGGCACTGCTCATCAGACCACGCTGAGGCGGCGTCGCACATGCCACAACTAGAAGAACCCACAACGAAGAATACACAACTATGTACCAGGGGGCTTTGGGGAGAAAAAGGAAAAAATAAAATCTTAAAAAAAAAAAAAACTTAATCACTATGCCATTGGGCAGGCCCCTAAAGTTTGAATTTTTTAATGCCATCTACCTATTCCTTTTATTTAATTTTTAAAAAAGTGTCTTTCTTTATCAAGTTGTCCTCATCTTTTCTCCATATTGGAAAATCTTATTTCCTCTTCTTCTCACAGTCACTTTCCTTACATCATTGAAGAGCTTGAAAGTAGTTCTGGAACTAGGCCTTTGAGGATATCCTGAAGACATAATAGAGACTGCTTTGAGATAAGTAAACATGTTATATCTCTTATTAAAAAATTGATTAAAAAAAACGAGTTTCACATAGACTAGGAGAGCATTTTGTTTCAGTAGTGGTTTTTTACCTTACTAGTTAACAAGTGGGATAATAATGATGTCAGCTAGACTCTTAAAGAAAAGCTTATACCTTTACAGCTCTTCTGAGGATTCAGTTTTTTTCCCCCAGCAAATATTTATCTATTTGACAGTAATAGATAAAAAGGTTTACTTTCCAATCAGTTAGAAGCCAATAATACTTACGGATTAGTTTACTCTGAAAGGCATTTGGAAAGTTCACACACTAGGTTGTCTCTAAATTGATTCTTACTCCTCACCTCTTTTCTCTCTCTCCACTCTTGCACCTGTCTCTGCTTCTCTTTCTCTCTCCATTGTCTTAGACATTGAGGAGTTAAAGATTAATAAGCTGTGGTCCCTGCCCTCAAGAAGCTTACATCAATAGCTCCATTCTGGCATTCTTGTTTTGTTTTGTTTTTCTTTGTGGCTGAAGAAGATTTGCCCTGAGCTAACATCTGTGCCAGTCTTCCTCTACTTTATAGGTGGATTGCCACCACAGCGTGGCTACTGAGTGGTGTAGGTCCGTGCCCGGGATCCAAACCTGTGAACCCAGGCTGCTGAAGCCAAGTGCACTAAATTTAACCACCACACCACAGGGCTGGGCCCCCCTTTCTAGCATTCTTATTGAACTACTTTTTTAGGGCAGGAACTATGAATTTCTCTCCACATAGTCCCATTTTTTCACTTCAGTTTTGTAAACGTTTATTAAGCATCCAGAAGGAATTAGGCACTCTGCTAGAAGGTTCAAAGGTAAATAAGATGAAGTTTTAATTGCTTAGTTCCTTGCAAGGAGATAGGTAAAAGGATTTCAAAACAATTTAATAGATGCTCTAAGTTATCACGTTGAGATAGTTCTTAATAGAAAAGTGCCACCACACAGTTAAAGAATATAGATTTTCTGTAATGGCAGAAATTAATCTGCTTTGAGACATTTGTACAAAATAAGAGACAGCATAGCATACTGCATTCGAAAGTGAAGTTTCCTTGTCCTCCCTAATTCCTCAGGAGGTTGCAGAGTTGCCCCTGAATAGTGAGAGTGTGTCAGGCTGGAGAAGCCAAATTCTTCATATTTCGCTGTACCTTTTTTCCCCACCATACTTTTGTATTTGAGGGTTGCGTTACTACTATTCTAGAAAAACCTACTTTGCGGTTTATCTGCTTCTATCAAAGAGAATGTTTGTAGACATTGGGCTTTCTTACCGCTGCAAACTCTGTGTCAGCAAGGCCAGATTTTTCTTGTTCCACGGTAGAAAGCAGTCTGGCTAGTCTGTGCCTATCTGAATTAGCCTCCTGGAAACTCCATTTCCTTGAATGTGTAGGAATAAACACAGAGTGCTTTGAAAGCACAGAGGAGTGTCTAATCCGAGTGAAACAGAACAGAAATAAGCAAGCAAGGCTTTATGGAGGATGTGATACACCTTGTGAAGGGTGTTTGCCCCATCTGTACTCCATATTTAATTTGCTAGTTGTCCCCTGCCAAGGCAGATGAATAATAACTGAAAGTGAGCTGTTTTTTTTTTAAGATTGGCACCTGAGCTAACATCTGTTGCCAGTCTTTTCTTTTTTCTTCTTCTTCTTTTTCTCCCCAAAGCCCCTCAGTACACAGCTGTATATTCTAGTTGTGAGTGCTTCTGGTTGTGCTATGTGGGACACCACCCCAGCATGGCCTGACGAACAGTGCCATGTCCGCGCCAGGGATCCAAACTGGTGAAACCCTGGGCCACAGAAGTGGAGCATGCGAACTTAACCACTCGTCCACGGGGCTGGCTCCCAAATGAGGAATTTTAAGCTAACTTACAGACATTATTTGCATCTCTAAAATGTAAGGATGTTTTCCTTCATTACTATAATACTGTTTTCACACACTGCAAAAAAAAGAGTAATTCTTGAGTATGTGATACTTTGTCCATGTTCACATTTCTCATTATTCCCAGAAATGTCTTTTATAGCTGGTTTGTTCAAATCGGGATCCAGTTAAGAACCATGTGTTGGGGCCGGCCTGGTTGCGCAACAGTTGGGTTCGCATTTTCCGCTTAGGCGGCCTGGGGTGTGCAGGTTGCCATCCTGGGTGCAGACGTGGCACTGCTTGGCAAGCCATGCTGTGGCAGGCGTCCCACATATTAAGTAGAGGAAGATGGGCATGGATGTTAGCTCAGGGCCAGTCTCCCTCAGCAAAAAAGAAGAGGATTGGCAACAGATGTTAGCTCAGGGCTAATCTTCCTCAAATAAATAAATAAATAAATAAAACAAAAAACATGTTGCATTTGGTTATATCTCTTAAGTCTTTTTTTCCACTTTTAAATAGACTTTATTTTTTAGTCTTATCTTTTTTGTGGTAAAACTTAGCCCACTGCCTTTATTTATTTATTTATCACTTTGATTTGTTGAAGAGACTTGACTTATAGAATGACCTGTCTTCAGGTTTTTGTCTGATTTTAGGTCAAATATTGGATCATGTTCTTTTGGGAAAGGAAGAAGGTATTCTCTTATAATTTAGGAGCATAACTAACTGGAATTTTTGACCTGCTCTTTCCACTTTGCAGTTAATATTAATAGCTTATTATAAGTAAAGAAGACTTGAGTGTATTGCTTTAGTATATGAGCTATCACTAGGAGTAGGAAAAACTGTTATTGGAAAAACTAATCTATGATAAAAGATTTTTAACTGATATCAGGAGCTATATTTATTCATCACATTTCCTGTCTTGTATACTTTGGACCATAGTTTAGTTAAGGATATTGTTTTTTATTTGGGGAGATTTCCTCACCACCGTTCCATGAAATCTTTTCATAAAGAAAGTCTCAGTGTAAATACATCCTTTGTCTGGGTTGCAGACAGTTTTATTGATTGCTATTATAGCTCAGTTTTGAAATGGTTCTTATTTCCAAATTATTACTGATTTTCATTTTTGGGGAAATTATGTCATGTAGAAATAAGACAAATATTTGTAACATGGGGATTATTTTTTATGTCTCTGTTATTAAAAGGTTGTCTATTTTTGAAGTAATCGTATTTCACTTATTTTGAGTTTCACTTTTTAATATCTTCTGAAATCAGGGTTTGTCTTCCAATTAATTGATGGTGTGATGGTTAATTGGCAAGGTTTTTCTTTCTTAGCTATACAAGTAATGACACATCTTAACAATTAATGACATCTTGAATTTGATGAAATACAGCAGTTTATGATTCATATTACTCATGAGTTAGCCCCAGAAACACAGACGTAGTGTTGAGGTTGGTAGACTGAATTGAATAGTACTGAGGATATTTGTTCTATGTCTCTCTCTCTTTTTAAAGGCTTTTTCATATTCTCATCTCAGTCTTGAGAAAAGAATCAGGAGATTGTAAAGCCTTTAAACTAAACATAATAATGAATGCTCACAATATCTAGGCTTCATTAAAAGGCCTAACGGGAGTCCCAAACTGAAATGAATGTGCTTGTCTTTTCACATCTAGAGGCTTTACAGAGTTTGCCCTTTGCTCTCTCTTCAATCTATATTCTCCTTCAAAGATTTCATTCTCTCTCTAGCTTTCATCTCTAACCTCTGTTTTCTTCACTCTCTTTTCTTCTCCCTTGTCTGCTTTGAGTTAGCCTTGTTTATTTACTTATTTTTTTTTAATTAAAAGACTTTTTTGGGGGAGCAGTTTTAGGTTTACAGAGAAATGAGTGGAAAGTACAGAGTTCCCATATATGCTCCCTCACCAAGGTTCCCCTATTATTAATATCCTGCATTATTGTGGTAGGTTTGTTTAGAATTGATGAGCCAGTATTGATACATTATTATTAACTGAAGTCCATGGATTACGTTAGGTTTACTCTTTGTGTTGTACATTCTATGGGTTTTGACAAATGGATAATGACATGTATCCACCATTATAGTATCATACAGAATGGTTTCAATGCCCTAAAAATCCCCTGTGCACTGTTTATTCATCCCTTCCTTCTCCTGCCCACTCCAATCCCTGGCAACCACTGTCTTTTTATTGTCTCCATAGTTTGCCTTTTTCAGACTGTAATATAGTTGGAATCATACAGTATGTAGCTTTTTCAGATTGGTTTCTTTTACTTAGCAATATTCTTTTAAGGTTCTTCCATGTCCTTTTCTGCCTTGATAGCACATTACTTTTTATTGATGAATAATATTCCATCATGTGGTTGTACCAGTTTGAATATTACTTCCAAGTTTTGGTAATTATGAGTAATGAGTTAGCCTTTTAAGAAACGCAAGTTTGATCTAAATGATCACCCGTAAAAAAATGTTGAGCTAATTCAGTATCTTGAATCTTAAAGAATAACTCTTACTTTTGTATTAGAAATTTCTAATTGAGTGGTTGGGTCGTAACAATGCTCAATAAATGTATGTAGAATGATTGAATATGAAAAAAAGGAGGTATAGAAGAGAGGAAGGAGGGGAAAAGATTATATTGTAAATCTGGATGATTTTTGGAAAATGAGAGTGCCTAGAAATTCAGTTGGAAATATGAATGGGAACCAAAATGTTCAAGACTCTGAATTCAGCCATTAGCTTGAGAACACCCCAAAACAAAAGTATCATTAAGCTGGCCTAGAAACCAGGCCATTAGAACTGTCTCACTTTATGTGCAATGGAATGATAGGAAGAAATTAGGGTTTATTTTTGGGAAAATAGTGAAAGAACAGAGGCAAGTTTTATAAAATAGGGAAGTGGCCAGTTGATATTGACATCAGGAAATACTTGTCCCAAATCTGTGAATAGTGGTCTTTATTTTGTGTTCTTAAGTTACGTTTTCTACTTGAAAATATTACTAATGTGAGGAAGTTATTTACTTACTGGATTTTGGACTCACTGAATATTTTGGCTTGTGGTTTTATGGAATCTAAGGAGTATAGAGATTAATGAGCTATAAAGTCATTTGAATTTCTAAAATATTTTTGTCATAGAAATGCTATTTAAGAAATTTGAGGGGCTGGCCCCATGGCCAAGTGGTTAAGTTTGGTGCTCTCTGTTTCAGTGGCCTGAATTCGGTTCCTGGGTGTGGACCTATGCCACTCATCGGTGGCCATGCTGTGGTGGCGACCCACATACGAAACAGAGGAAGATTGGCACAGATTTTAGCTCGGGGTGAATCTTCCTCAAGCAAAAAGAGGAAGATTGGCAACAGATCTTAGCTCAGGGCAAGTCTTCAGGGGAAAAAAAAGAAATTTGGAATACGGTTATGCCCCCAAAGGGTCAGCAACCAGCTGGAAATGGTGGAACTTCTAAACTCTAATCCTGATTCAAATAAAGACTTATCTGTCAAGTTATGTTATAGTAATGTCTTTGTGGTTTACTTCATTTGTTTTTAAGTTCAGTAGTTCTTATATTTCATTGGGCTAAACATTAACCTGTTTTGAGTGCCACATGCTAAATATTTTAGGGAAAACAAGGATGAATGAAACTGCTGCCTTTGTTTATATAGAACATACATGAGATGTGGAAAAAATAACTAGGAAGGAGGAAATGCACATTAGGTTATGACAAATGCTCTAAGAATTTGAAAGAAGGTGATATGATTTTTAGTTGTGGTGAGCCAAGAAGTTTGTGTGGAGTCCTTGGCATTTGTGTTTTACCCTTAAAACCAGTTAAGATTTGAATTTGTGGATATGAGAGAAACGTTTCTAGGAAGCAGTTTATATTCATTGACAAGAATTTGGGGAGGTATATGTAAGGCTGGAAAGGCACCTATGGTCAGCTTATGGAAAACCATTAATACCAGAGTATAAGGTAATTTTTTATTACTCAAGTAAAAATAGGGAATAGTTTTCTGGGGCATGAATGAGGAGCTAGTAATATTAAAAAGGAAAAAAGTTTTTGTGCTCCTAATTCTTATCATACATTGATTGTAAAGTATTTTGGAATTGATTTTGTATCCTTAAAATATATACGTTTTAATATACATCTTATTGTAGCCTCCAGTGCTATCATAAGCCACAGTATGTTCCCCGAAATGCCATATACAAAAAAAACATTATGTAGGTTGGCTGTCACTCTTGCGCCCTACGTCAGCATTATAAAGATGTTTTAGTGTAATTATAAGCAGTATTTACTGAAATATCCTATGAATTTATAACTTTCTTGATATGCTGAGACCTTCTTATTCTTTTAAATGAATCTTTAATATACTTAGCTTCCTTCCATTTTAAACTATGTTGTTTTCTTTTTAAAAGTAATGTATTTGCTTTCTTTGTTATAGAACTGTGGCTGCTGAAGTTAGGAAGCAGATCTCTGGACAATACAGTGGTTCTCCCCAACTGCTCAAAAACCTCAACATTGTTGGCAATATATCCCATCATACCGCAGTAAGTCACATATTTAAAACATGATACTTAACTGGTATTACTGACTCGGCCGTGAAAAACTAGTGGAAACATAAGAGCCAGTAGATTGGGTTCCATTGCTAGTCTCATAACCTTATTTGTTCCTCCCTCACTCTTTCCTGAAATTTGAGTAGGGGAGAGTGTTAGGAGGTGTTAGAGAAGTATTGATTTGCTAGTCACCTTTGAAACTTTACGTTCAGGATTTTATCAACTCTGGAATTTTATTAGAACTTCCCAGACCCAAGCTGATTCATTACATGAAAATTTCGAAATCCATTCTAGAAATAGATGCTGAAGTAAATTAAATATTTATGTGGATTTGTAGTAATATCTGAGCTCTTTAATAGAAAGGAATGTATAATTATTGAATCACTGCTTTAATCCAGGTACTGTATCAGAGACGTAAATACATGTTTTCTTATTAAAGAAGCTGACATGAGGATAATCAGCTTTGATTAAAACATTGATATTTATTAGTTGTAGTAGGAATATGAATTAAAAATATACTGCCATTTGTCAAAAAATAAAACGGTAATATATATTACTTATATATATATTAAGTTATATATTATATATATATATTAAGACTTTCCATTTGGCTATGAAAGGGTACCAGTTATTAAACAAACTTGGTATGCCAGAGCATAACAGTTTGATTGGCTTGTAATGACATGTTTATAATGTTTATATTATTAAATTTTAAAATATGGAGTTTACTTTTAATCACAATAACATGCTGATTGGACAAATTTTAGAATATGTGGATTTCTGGCTGATTTCAGTGTAAATGGAGATGACCCTTATAATCCCTTCTGAGTGTTCTGAACTCCTCTACTGATGTCCTGCACCCTGAACTGCACCTCAGCTCTTCATTTCCATAGTCATACCCTTGATTTAGTCATTAGGAATAACTGTAACCCCTCTGTAATCTCAGTTTTAGGCTTCCTACATTCTGACCACCATCTCTTGTCTTTTTTGTTCTGTTGTTCTGGTGGCCTGACTCCAGCTGTCCTTCAATCCCACCAGGACCTAGAATCCATGATCCTGTAACTTTTTCCTGTCCCTTACCCCTTGATGTTCTCTTTTCTTTCCTTATGAAACTTAAATTATTTGTTGATCATTATAGTTACTTTCTTCCATATACCCTTGACTTCCTTAACTTCCTCTCATGTCGTTGTACCCCTTGGTACAAACTCGGTGCTGTTTAAATCCAACTCTTTGCTTACTTCATGCCTGTGCTTGGGCAGCTGAGTGTGGCTAGAGAAAAACACATAATCCCGTTGACTGGTCTGGCTTTAAATTTGTGACCACTAACTCATGAAGGCTTTAATATTGCCAGGCACACATTATATTTTCCTGCTCCATTCATTCTCCCACTATTTTAGCTGACTTATTTCATGGCTACTGCTCTTTCCTGAAACCCCTAATTGCTCTAATTCCCCATTTTCACTCTTCGCATGACTTGCCTTCCTATTTCACTGAGTAAATTGAAGCAGTCAGAAGAGAACTTCCACACACTCCTACCACCATATGTATTCACTGTTATCATCTGTACCCGTATAGTCTGCCTGTTTATCAGTTGCTATGGACGAACCACTATCGAATAAGTGGAGGGATTAGCTAATCCCAACTTCTCAGTTACTCAAGCACAGTACTTTGGTAATTCTCCCCTTTCTTTTGTATCATTATTTTTTTCCTCTCTATTTACTGGATCATTCTCATCAGTGTACAGATATGTTATTAATTCTCCCACTTAAAAAAATCCTGCTATTTTGCCCCACTTTTCCACCAGTCTTCAACTTCCAGTGTTTCTTTGCTCTTCTTTGCAATAAAATTCCGTCAAAGGGTTGTCACAGCTTGTTGACTTCAATTTTTATTCTTGTATTTTCTCTGAAATAGTGCTTTTTAAATTGAGAGAATCTTCCAACATACACAGAAGTAGAAAGACTAATATAAACGTTGACACTTTACTTTAATCACAATACTGTTAACAAACTTAAAAAATTAACAGTAATTCCTTGTTATCTTCTAATATTCAATGCTTGTTAAATTTCCTTGATTATCTTATAAATATATTTTTTAGTTGGTTTATTCAAATTGGGATTCAAACAAAATCCACAGATGGATCATGTGAGCTAAAAAAACAGCAAAAAAACTAAAGCAGTTTCTCCCTCCCCCAACTTAACTTTGTTTTTATGCCATTGACTTGTTGAGGAAACTGGATTAGTTGTCTTACATTATTTCTTGCCTTTTGGATTTTATGTTTGCTTCCTTGTAGGCTTGTTTCTCTGTCTCCTGTATTTCCTGTAATTGAGTAGATTCTGGTTCAACTGTTTTGAAATTTCTTTCTTTTAGACTTGTTTCTCTGTCTTCTGTTTCCTGTAACTGATTAGATTTTGGTTTAACTTTTTTTTTAACATCTTGAAGTTTAATTCACATACGATACAATTTACCCATTTAATTTTCAGTTCACTGGATTTAATATATTCACAGGTAGGTGCAACTATCAAGTCAGTTTAGAACATTTTCATCAAAAAGAAACTCTAGCCATCACCCTTTTAGCCCCCTTGCCCCCAGCGCAAAACAACCACTAATCACATACCAGAGTTTTTGACAGCACACCAGAAAGGATTGAAAGACTGAACTAACTAAACTAACAGTAAACATGTCAGCCAGAATTCCAGTGTGGTGTGGTTGCTGAAGTAAGATGACGTGGTATGTTGCCTACGAGAGATTGTGTTGTGCTTCACTATTGCTTTAACCTTGCTTAGGGCCCAGCCACTGTCTTTTATGAAATCATGTTGCAATCACCTCCCTTGGGTCAGTAAATAAAGAATCTTTCTTTGGAGTTTTGCAAAGTAATTTATAATTGGAAGCAGCTCATCACTACATCCCAAGATTAACCCAGGCAGGTGTCTTTTTTTTTAATTTTTTTTTTCTGCCTTTTCTCCCCAAATCCCCCCAGTACATAGTTGTATATTTTAGTTGTGGGTCCTTCTAGTTGTGGCATGTGGGACACCACCGCAGCATGGCCTGATGAGCAGTGCCATGTCTGTGCCCAGGATCCAAACTGGCGAAACCCTGGGCCACTGAAGTGGAGGGTGCGAACTAACCACTTGGCCACAGGGCTGGCCCCCATCTTAACCATTTCCAAGTGTGCAATTCAGTGGCATTAAGTACATTCACAATATTGTGTACCGTCACCACTATCCACCATCACTATCCATTTCTAGAACTTTTTCATTATCCCAAACTGAATCCCTGTACTGATTAAACAGTACCTGCGTATTCCCCTGTCCTCCCACTTCCTGGTAGCCTCTGTTCTATTTTCTGTCTCTAAGAATTTGTTTATTCTGTGTACCTCATATAAGTGTAATTGTACAATATTTGTCTTTTTGTATCTGGCTTATTTTATTCAGCATAGTGTCTTCCAGGTTCATCCATGTTGTGACGTGTGTTAAAATTTCATTCTTTTTTAAGGCTCAATAATATGCCATTGTATGTATATACTATGTTTTGTTTATTCATTCATCTGTAGGTGGACGTGGGGTTGTTTCCATCTTTTGCCTGTTGGTAATAATGCTACTATGAAAATGAGTGTAGAAGTATCTGTTTGAGTCTGTTTTCAATTTGGGGGTTTATACCTAGAAGTAAAACTGGTGGATCATATGGTAATTCTATGTTTTTTGGTAAGTTTTTTTCAGAACCACCAAACTGTTTTCCACAGCAGTTGTACCATGTTACATTCCCACCCACCAGCAATGTACAAGGCTTCCAATTTCTCCCTGTCCTCTCCTGCACTTATTTTCCATTTTTTTTTATAATAACCATCATAATGAGTGTAAAGTGGTATCTTGTGTTACATACCAAGCCTTGTTACAGCTTGGTGAAGTCTGACTCCCCTCGTGGCCTTTGCTGTTGTGCATATGATGGGACCACAATTTTTCACATGATGTTTGGCTGGAGTAGAGCAGTTATTGTCTAAAAGTTTTCTGTTTTGCTAGGCTGCGCCTTTCTTGGTCCTTTGGCTGGATAGGACAGGCTTTTTTTTTTTTTTCCCTGTGCTCCTTTGTATTCTGGGTTGTAGACTTCTCTAGCTCTAGGTCTGGAGTATATAAGGCAAAAAGAAATTTTAGGTAACTCACTGTTGTGCCGTTCCTTGGGTCTCGAGGTCTCTGCCGGTCTGTCTTTTCCTTTCAACCTTTTGGACCCTTCTTCTGTTTATTTTATAGTAATGTCTAGGGTTCGTAGTTGTAATGGGTGGAGAGAATCTGGAAAAGGATGTCTACTTCATCTTCCTAGAAGTGGAAGTACCTCCTAATGACTTAATGTTGAGCGCTTTTTCATGTGCTAATTGGCCATTCCTATATCTCGCTTTGTGAAAGCCTCAGGATGGTTTGTCTTTTTATTATTGAGATGTAGGACTTCTTTATATATTCTAGATACCAGTCCCTTATTAAATATATTTTGTAAATATTTTCTCTTGGTGTGACTTGCCTGTTCATTTTCTTTCTTTTTTTTTTTTTTGAGGAAGATTAGCCCTGAGCTAACATCTGCTGCCAATCCTCCTCTTTTTGCTGAGGAAGTCTGGCCCTGAGCTAACACTCATGCCCATCTTCCTCCACTTTATTTGTGAGATGCCTGCCACAGCATAGCTTGCCAAGCGGTGCCATGTCCACACCCAGGATCATAGCCATCGAACCCCTGGGCTGCCGAAGTGGAATGTATGCACTTAACGGCTGTGCCACTGGGCTGGCCCCTCGTTATCTTTTTCGATGAGGGGAGGGAAGAGTGGCTCTGAGCCACTCCTCCTCTTTTTACTTGAGGAAGATTGTCCCTGAGCTAACATCTGTGCTCATCTTCCTCCATTTTGCATGTGGGACAGTGCCACAGCATGGCTTAATGAGCAGTGCTTCGATCCGTGCCAGGGATCCAAACCCACAAACCCTGGGCCGCCAAAGTGTAGCATGTGAACTTTAACGCCTATGCCACCGGGCCAACCCCTTGCTTATTGATTTTCTTAACTGTCTTTTGATGTCTCAAATTTTCTTTTATGATTATTACTTCCTATGTCATGTCTAAGAAACTTTACGTACTGCCAAATGGTGAAAACATTCTTCTTTGTTTCCTTCTAGCAGCTTTATAGTTTTACCATTTATGGTTATGTCTGTGATCCATCTCAGTTTAATTTTTGTAAATGTTGTGGTGTAAGGATTGAGGTTCATTTTTTTTCCCCTCATATAGATATCCAATTGTTCCAGCAACAGTGGTTGCAAAAGATTTCCCTTTCCCTGCTGAATTGCTTCTTTCCAACTCTATTAAGAACGTGCTGATAGCGTATTATGTACTTGATAGAATAGGTAAGATAGAATGCTTATGAGAGGTAAACCCATGAATTTTAGAGCTTGAAGACCCAGTGTTAAATTTTGTTCTATCATTTTGTCACTATTTTCAGAAGTTAACATCTTCAAGCACAAATGCCTTTATCTGTAGAATTGAAATAGTAATTATCTTTAACTTACAGAGCTTGAGGGAGGTTTAAATGAGAAAACACATAATGATAATAATAGCTACTATCTTGAGTGTTTATGATGTTAGTCATTCATTATTTCACTTAATATCTTTGAAATGTCGTTGTTCTACCTATTACTAGTTTAGTCTAAAGAAGCTAAGGAATGCCACGAATATTCTTTTATTGCTAATGGATGCTTTTAATAGGGTCTGTGTATTGTTTTCCTTTGGCTGCTGCTAACAGATTACCACAAACTGAGTGTCGTCTTAAAACACAGAAATTTCTTCTCTCACAGTGCTGGAGTCCAAAAGTCTGAAATCAGAATCAGTGGGCGGAAATCAAAGCTTTGGCAAGGTCATATTCCTTTCAGAGGCTCCCTTCAGAATCAGTTCCTTGCCTCTTTCAGTTTCTGGGGGCCTCTTGTGGCTGCATCACTTCTGTTTTTAAGGCCAGAATCTTCAGATCTCTCTTTGCTGTGTCTTCATATGACTTTCTTCTCTGTGTGCCCCAAATCTCCCTCTGTCTCTACACAAGGA
The DNA here is from genome assembly GCF_041296235.1 of Equus asinus. NCBI lineage: Eukaryota > Metazoa > Chordata > Mammalia > Perissodactyla > Equidae > Equus > Equus asinus. The sequence goes on along the minus strand of NC_091805.1, from coordinate 2,132,709 downwards.
TGTATATGATTGCATTTAGCACCCACCCCACTCACATAATCCAGGATAATGTCCCTATTTTAAGATTCTTAATCATATCTTCAAATATCCTTTTATTTTTGATTTTATTTTATTTTCTTTGGCCACATAAGGTCCATGGATTGGTAAGTGGAGAAATATGGAGGACCATTTTTCAGCCTACTACAGTCTGGTTATACACTCTTGCTAGGATAATTGACAGTATCAACAGATAAAGTAAAAGCACTATTTATAAACTTAGCAGTGAAAATCTCAAAGATGTAAAAAAGAAAAACCCTCCAATGAATGTTTTGTCACTGTAAAGTATTATAAAACTGTTACTTATTATTACTGTTCTCATGTGAAAGATGCAGGCAAAGTCTAAGCAAGAAGATTCAAGAGAGTATGACCCAAAGCAGAGGAGTCCAAGAAGGCCAGCACCTTGTGGTTTCTTAGTGCATCAACTGAATATCTGTTGACATTTTAGAAATCACTAGGTTAAAAACGTATTATATTTCAAAAAATAATTTTTTCTTTGCTTAAAGTTTTAAAATTCTTATATCCACCTCTTCCTTTTTACCCACCTCTCATGCCTGTCTCTCTTTATAAAGGTGCCCCTTACTGAAGCAGTGGATCCAGTGGATTTGGAAGATTACCTCATTACTCATCCTTTACCTGTGGACTCTGGGCCTTTAAGGGATTTGATTGAATTCCCTCCAGATGATATTGAAGTTGTTTATAGTCCTAGGGACTGTAGAACCCTTGCTTCAGCTGTACCTGAAGAAAGGTATGGAGACCTTTACCTATTTTTGGTTTTAGTGTAACTATAGAACGGGTGCCTTCCATTATGTTATTTAGATCCTGTTTCTTATGGTGATGTTGTTTGCTAGTATATGAACAAGAACTCCAGCAACCAGATTCACAAACAGCAGTGTTCTCCTGTCTAAATTATAAATACATTTTCTTTTTCAAAATAGTGAAATGGATCCACATGTTAGAGATTGTATAAGAAGTTATACAGAAGACTGGGCAATTGTGATCAGAAAGTAAGTTATATGTTTATTATAACATTTAAAAATACTAAGATCTATAAATGGATTACGGTAGATTAATAATAATTATGACACTAAAATTCATTTAAAAAATAGCTAAAGAAGCAAAAGAAGAACCTTGTGTATAGATATTTTCTTCTTAGGAGTTCCACAATTACTTTTACTCACTTTTCTTATAAAATAATAGATTTGTGGTGATAGTATTTCTATATTATCAGAGATCATTAATAACTAATAATATATATTAATGATAATAATTTGTCTAATTCTTTTGGGAAATCATGGGTAGATATTGATGAATAATTTGTATTTCTCAAAAAGAATCCAGTTTATTGAAATTTAAATAGTTAAATTTAATAGCCAGTTTGCCAGATCAAGCTGTTTGAAAGATCTCTGCCTTTTGTTAACTAACTAAATATTTACAAGTTCCTGACCTGTGCATCTAATCAGGTAAATATTTGTAAAAAATAATGTTTTGTTCTAACACAAATTTCTTTTTCTAATGGATGGTGTTTGAAATATCAAGTCATATTAAGAAATAAAATAAAACTACTTTGCCTTTGCTAATTTACACAATGAAGAGGGTCTTCATACTGAAACTTCCTAGCCTTATTTTACTTTTCTGAAGGAAATATAATGACTGAAGTAGTGGAGAATTCTGTTGTGATATTATAGTTTTCAGAAATGAAGTAATCTGTGCCAAATTGTACTAGCAACAGTGATGTATCCATTGCTTATTGTTTGCCCTTATGGTTGCTGTCTTATTTCACTGGGTTTAATATTGTGCTGAGCATCACTCTCGGGGATACTGCTGACATGCTTTTTAGTTTTAATGTGACCTAATACAAGCACAGCCTACTACCCTTTATAAAGAAGAGCCATTTTTATGTACTTAAAATTTTGATAAGTATTTCAATAGCCAGATTTTAGACGTTACTGAAGACTCTGTCAGATAACGCAAAAGTTTTACCTCTATGCATGTATGTTGGAAACTTGTAATCAGAAATGTTAATAAAAAGAGATTAATTGCAAAATATATTAACTTCAGAATCATGGAATCTGCTACTTAATTCTAATCATGGAGTTACCTACCTTGATTTAGGCAAGAGGGTAAGGTAGTTAATGTTTATGGGTATTTACTGTGTGCCGGGCATTTTATTGGGTACTTTACACTCATCTCATTTGAGGTTCTAACAGATAAGGGAGCTCAGACTCAGAGTAGTTAAATTACTTTGAGGTCTCACAGCCGAAAAATGGTATAGCCAGGGTTAGAACCTAGGAGCATCAGATTATTAAAGCTTATATTATTTATTACTAGATACTATTTATTATTTACGCAAAGTAGATATTATTTATTATCTACAGTGGTGAATGGAAGACAAAAGGGGTACTTTTGGTGGACCAAAAGTTTTAAAATATCCTTGAAAGGCAGAAGATAGGTGTGATTGGAACATAAGAGAAAAGCACAGTACAGAAGAATCTAGGAGAAAATATATGCAAAGCTTCATGAGTCCTGTAAGCTCAGAGGCAGTGAATACAGGCAGTTGAAGGGAGACGTGGGGTAACTGTTGGACATTTGGTTACTTTGAAAGCCCCTGTGCCGTGTGTACACAGGAGTGGCAGCAGAGGTATCTGCCTTTTTAAGAACAGTAATTATGGGAACTTGAGCTGGTAGTATAGGCCCAAGATGGGCAAACCTTGGAAGAACGAGGAGCCCTCAGACGCAGAAGACTAGGTACTGGCAGACTCTGCCTGGCAGCATGATTTGCCTCTTCTCCACAACCATTGGATATGGGCTGAGCTGAGCAGATACAGTACTTCCAGACAGATATGGAGATACAAGTTCAAAAATGAGCATAGAACCCAGAATTGCCAACTATTTGATGAAAACCAGTGTACTTGAAAGAGAATTATCAAACTGCAAATAAAAAAACTAACAATTTGGGACGTAGTTAACAGATCAAGACCTGTAAGTGTGAATAATATCCTCAAAGAGGTGTGAAAAGATATGATAACCATACAAAAATCAGCCAGTTATCTTTGGAAATTAAAATTTTGTTCAGTGAAAAAATATTAAAAACTCATCAGATAGGCTTAATGACAGAGTGAATGTGACTGGAGATAGAATAGTAAGCTGTAAAATGAAGCCACAAAATCTTCCATAATTCAGCACAGAAGGATGAAGGGACAGAAAGTATTCGTTGTTCATTCACGAAATACTTATTGAGAGGCTAGTATGTGCCAGGCACTGTACTAAGCAGTGATGATACAGAAATCAACAAAACTAATTCCCTGCTCTCACAGAGCTTATGTTCTAGGTGGGAATAAGACCAGTAGACAGTAAAGATATATATATGTATAATAGATATGGTGGTGGTAGGACTTGTGGAGGAAAAAAGTAGGATGAGGGGGAAGAGAGAGCCAAGAAGAGGGGCTGAATGTTCTACTTTGCGTAAATAATCAGAACAGTACATGCAAAGACTCCATACTGGGAGCATGCTGGGAATGTTCCAGGAGTAGCAAAGAGGTCACTATGGGTGGAACAGAATAAGAGTGAGGATGCCAAGATTTGAGGTCGTAGAAATGGTGGAGTGTGTCGAGTTGGATAGGTAATTTAGGTCCTTATCATAGCAACTGAGCAGAGGACAGAATGATAGTAACAGAAAAGAGAATTGGTCATGAATCTTGTCATTCTTCTCAGTTGTCTTGAATTTCATACTGTCAATTTTTTAGGACATAAAGGAGGCAGAATGGTTTATTAGAGCAGCTTAGATATGCAACTTCACAAATTAAGGCACTTTAAACATTTCATGAAAGATTAAAACATCTGCCTCTACAAGATACCTTTCATGTTACTCTAGTGAGTACCTGTATTTTAGTTTTTTCAAGAAAAATACTTTATTTTGTGATTATGCTGTGATGTGAACCTCATGTAGCTGCTATTTTAATATCTTTAGCAACAAGACATGATGTGAATGATTCATATTAAATGTAATTCATTACTATTTCATAAATTGACTGATAGCAAGAACCATATCATCCTCTGGTAATCATAATTGTTTTTCCTCAATTAAAATATTCCCGAGTTTGACAATTTATGAGGTGTGGAACAGTAATTGCTCTTTGATCTTAGTGTCTGTATTTGATATATATATTTTTTTAATCAATTTTGCAATGGTAAAACTTTTATTTAAAGGGTTAGGGACTGATAGTCATGAAGTGCCAGTTCCCATTTGTTTGTTCATCTGTTCATCAATTAATACCTTTATTCACCCATCTAATCTCTCCATCTAATGATCCTTCCATCAATTTATCCTTTTATTTATTTATTTTTTAATTTAATTTTTATTGAGTTAATGATAGGTTACAATCTTGTGAAATTTCACTTGTACATTTTTGTCAGTCGTGTTGTAGGTGCGCCCCTCCACCCTTTGTGCCTACCCCCCCCACCCCTTTTTCCCCTGGTAGCCACTAATCTGTTCTCTTTGTCTACATGTTTAAATTCCTCATATGAGTGGAGTCATACAGAGATTGTCCTTCTCTATGTGGCTTATTTCACTTAACACAATTCCCTCAGGGTCCATCCATGTTGTTGCAAATGGGACGATTTTGTTCTTTTTTACGGCTGAGTAGTATTCCATTGTGTATATATACCACATCTTCTTTATCCGGTCATCAGTTGATGGGCACTTAGGTTGCTTCCATGTCTTGGCTATTGTAAATAATGCTGCAATGAACATAGAGGTGCATGGGACTTTTGGAATTGCTGATTTCAAGTTGTTTGGATAGATACCCAGTAGTGGGATAGCTGGATCGTATGGTATTTCTAGTTTTAATTTTTTGAGAAATCTCCATACTGTTTTCCATAGTGGCTGCACCAGTTAGCATTCCCACCAGCAGTGTATGAGGGTTCTGGTTTCTCCACACCCTCTCCAACACTTGTTACTTTTTGTTTTGGTTATTTCTGCCATTCTAACAGGTGTAAGGTGATATCTTAGTGTAGTTTTGATTTGCGTTTCCCTGATGATCAGCGATGATGAACATCTTTTCATATGCCTATTGGCCATCTGTATATTTTCTTTGGAGAAATGTCTGTTCATGTCTCCTGCCCATTTTTTGATCAGGTTGTTTGATTTTTTTGTTGTTGAGTTGTGTGAGTTCTTTATATATTATGGACATTAACCCTTTGTCGGATGTATGACTTGCAAATATTTTTTCCCAGTTAGTGGGTTTTCTTTTTGTTTCAATCCTGTTTTCCTTGCCTTGAAGAAGCTCTTTAGTTTGATGAAGTCCCATTTGTTTATTCTTTCTATTGTTTCCCTTGTCTGAGAAGACATGGTGTCCGAAAAGATCCTTTTAATGCTGATGTCAAAGAGTGTACTGCCTATATTTTCTTCTAGAAGGCTTATGGTTTCAGGTCTTACCTTTAGGTCTCTGATCCATTTTGAGTTTATTTTGGTGAATGGTGAAAAAGAATGGCCAATTTTCATTCTTTTACTTGTGGCCTTCCAGTTTTTCCAGCACCATTTGTTGAAAAGACTTTCTTTTCTCCATTATATGCCCTCAGCTCCTTTGTCAAAGATTAGCTGTGCATAGATGTGTGGTTTTATTTCTGGGCTTTTAATTCTGTTCCATTGATGTGTGCACCTGTTTTTGTACCAGTCCCATGCTGTTTTGATTACTGTAGCTTTGTAGTATGTTTTGAAGTCAGGGATTGTGATGCCTCCAGCTTTGTTCTTTTTTGTCAGGATTGCTTTAGCAATTTGGGGTCTTTTGTTGCCCCATATGAATTTCAGGATTCTTTGTTCTATTTCTATAAAGAATGTCATTGGGATTCTGATTGGGATTGAATTGAATCTGTAGATTGCTTTAGGTAGAATGGACATTTTAACTATGTTTATTCTTCCAATCCATGTACATGGAATGTCTTTCCATCTCTTTATGTCGTCATCCATTTCTTTCAGAAAAGCCTTGTAGTTTTCATTGTATAGGTCTTTCACTTCCTTAGTTAAATTCACCCCGAGGTATTTTATTCTTTTTGTTGTGGTTGTGAATGGTATTGTGTTTTGAGTTCTTTCTCTGTTAGTTCATTATTAGAGTATAGAAATGCTATTGCTTTATGTAAGTTGACTTTATACTCTGCAACTTTGCTGTAGTTGTTGATTATTTCTAAAAGTTTTCCCATGGATTCTTTGGGGTTTTCTATGTATAGGATCATGTCGTCTGCAAACAGCGAGAGTTTCACTTCTTCCCTCTCTATTTGGATTCCTTTAATTACTTTTTCTTGCCTAATTGCTCTGGCTAAAACCTCAACATAATAAAGGCCATATATGACAAACCCACAGCCAACATCATACTCAATGGGCAAAAACTGAGCGCCATCCCCCTGAAAACAGGAACGAGACAAGGATGTCCTCTATCACCACTCTTATTTAACATAGTATTTGATGTTTTTGAATATGAGTTGTTAGGAAAAAAGGTTATATTAAGAGTTCTTCTGCCTAATATATATTATATAACAGTTATGTTATATAATGTATGTCTTATATAATGTATATAATATGTCTTATGTTAATTATATGTATACAGTGGTGTAGATCTTGCTGTTTTTCATTTTAAAAGTGTGCAGCTTTAGGTTAAGATTTTTATACATGATGAGATAAGAGCAAAGGTGTTTTGGCTGTTTGAAATTTTAGGATTCAATGCTTAATTTTTTTGCCTTTTAAAATTTTACATTATTAGGAATGCACTATATATTTTCCTATTTTTTTGAAGATTGGCACCTGAGCTAACATCTATTGGCAGTCTTCTGTGTTTCATTCTTCCCACCAAAGCCCCCCGTACACAGTTGTATATTCTAGTTGTAGGTCCTTCTGGCTGTGCCGTGTGGGACACCACCTCAGCATGGCTGGATGAGCGGTGCTAGGTCCATGCCCAGCATTCGAACCAGCAAAACCCTGGGCCACAGAAGCAGAGCGTGAGAAGTTAACCACTCGGCCACAGGGCCGGCCCCAGGAATGCAGTATATATTTTCTACTTTCTCATTTTGTTCTTTAATCTGGCTTCCTATCCCTTCTTTTTTACTGACCACTTCTCTAAATAGAAAGTGCAACTTAAATTATATACACATGGTTGTCTTGAAAAGCAGGCAAATATGATTTACTTCTAGAAACTGATAATCTCCTCTCTAGTTGGATTAAAGAAACTTTGAATGGAAGTTTTCTTAAACCTCTGGTTAAATGTTTAACCCTCAAAACCACTGGAGTGTATCCTTATTATGTAAAGAAATGATATAGAGAACACTTGGTTTATTACATAATGATGATGAAAAAGTGAAAAATTTTTAAAAATTAATATTTAACTATTTTGTTTTGAATAGATATCATAAACTGGGAACAGGATTTAATCCCAATACATTAGATAAACAGAAAGAGAGGCAAAAAGGTTTGCCAAAACAGGTCTTTGAATCTGATGAAGCGCCAGATGGCAACAACTACCAGGATGAGCAAGTAATACTTTTATTTTTAAATGACTGTAAGAAGTTATTTTTAAATAGTTTTTGTTCATTAATTAATATATTTACATTTAATGTTTTGCGTGACAGGATGATCTTAAAAGACGTTCAGTGTCCATAGATGACACTCCAAGGGGGAGCTGGGCCTGCAGTATTTTTGACTTGAAAAATTCACTTCCCGATGCTCTGCTTCCCAATTTACTTGATCGAACTCCAAATGAAGAAATAGACCGTCAGAATGATGACCAAAGGAAGTCAAACCGTCACAAGGAACTCTTCGCTTTGCATCCGTCACCAGATGAGGTATAGATATTTGGATATAAAGAAGCAAATGATCATTAAGGTAGATATTTTGGCAGTATGAATTGTGTATAGTATTATAATAATGTAGGGAATAAAACTTAAGTGAAACATTGCTATAATTTTTATAACTGAAATAATAGTTTTTATTCTACTGAATTTATTATTCTTAATGAGTACTATCTGTGAATTGAGGACACTTATGATCTCATGACTTCTGTTTGAAGTCATTTTTTCCTGGGTTCAATTGCAAAGACTATAAGTATTAGATTAATAAAATAAGTTGTGAAAAAAGTAAATTGTGAAGGGTTGAAATATGATAATCATGTTCAGTTTGGTGTTGCTTGTCAATTTGTAGGAAGAACCCATAGAACGACTTAGTGTTCCTGATGTACCCAAAGAACATTTTGGTCAAAGACTTCTTGTAAAATGTTTATCACTCAAGTAAGTATTTATCTCGTTTACTACGTAACTTTTATTTTCTTGAATAATATTTTGAGTACTAGTATGACAAAATCCTAGTAGATTTTATGCTCGTTTTTGTGTCCTTTTGAGAAGTATTGTTTTTCTATACATAATTTTAACTGCTACTGAGCTGAGTAGCATTTAAAATTATGTATGAAGCTGAGCTTTAGAGCGTTTTTGGCTGACAGGTCAAGGTGACTTGCCACAGCTATCCAGTCAATCTTAAAACTTGATCAAACATTCACTGAAATCTTTGGTATTCATCAGACACTGTTCTTGGCTTAGAGAGTATAAAGACAAAAGTATCTTTTTCCTTAAAAAGTTGATTTTACTTTTACGTAGTAAGCTGTGGTTTTTCTCTTTTTTATTTTTTAGTTTTTTTTATTGAGGTCGTAATGTTTTATAATGTGAAATTTCAGCTGTACGTTATTATTTGTCAGTCACCATGTAAGTGTGCCCCTTCATCCCTTGTGCCCAACCCCCACTCCCTTTCTCCGTGGTAACCACTTTGTTTGTGTGTTTGTGTATCTTCCACATATGAGTGAAATCATACAGTGTTTCTCTTTCTCTGTCTGGCTTATTTTGCTTAACATAATACCCTCAAGATCCATCCATGTTGTTGTGAATGGGACGATTTTGTCTTTTTTTTATGGCTGAGTAATATTCCATTGTGTGTGTGTGTGTATATATATATACACACACACACCACATCTTCTTTATCCAATCATCAGTCACTGGGCACTTGGGTTGCTTCTACATCTTGGGTATTGTGGATCATGCTGCAGTGAACATAGGGGTGTGTAAGTGTTTTTGAATTGTTGATTTCAAGTTCTTTGGACAAATACCCAGTAGTGGGATATCTGGGTCATATAGTATTTCTACTTTTAATTTTTTGAGAAATCTCCATACTGTTTTTCATAGTTGCTGCACCAGTTTGCACTCCCACCAGCATTGTATCAGGGTTCAATTCTCTCCACATCCTCTCCAACACTTACTGCTTCCTGTCTTGTTAATTATAGCCGTTCTGATGGGAGTGAGGTGATATCTCATTGTAGTTTTGATTTGCATTTCCCTGATAATTAATGATGTTGAACATCTTTTCATGTGCCTGTTGGCCATCTGTTTATGTTCTTTGGAGAAATGTTGATTCAGATCTTTTGCCCATTTTTAAATCGGGTTTTTAGTTTTTTTGTTGTTGAGATGTATGAGTTCTTTGTATATTTTGAATATTAACCCTTTATCAGATATATGGTTTGCAAATATCTTCTCCTGATTGTTAGGTTGTCTTTTTGTTTCGTTGATGGTTTCCTTTGCTGTGCAGAAGCGTTTTAGTTTGATGTAGTCCTATTTGTTTATTTTTTCTCATTTCCCTTAGCAGTCAGACATGGTTCTTGAAAATGTGCTGCTGAGCTGATGTCAAAGAGTGTATTGCCTATGTTTTCTTCTAGAAGTTTAATGGTTTCAGGCCTTATATTCAAGTCTTAATCCATTTTGAGTTAATTTTTGTGTATAGTGTAAGATAATGATCTACTGTCATTTTTCTTTTTGCGTGTGGCTGTCCAGTTTTCCCTGCACCATTTATCAAAGAGATTGTCCTTTCTCCGTTGTATGTTCTTGGCTCCCTTGTTGAAAATTAGCTGTCCACAGATGTGGGTTTATTTTTGGGCTCTTAATTCTGTTCCATTGATCTTTGTGTCAAATAAGTGTTACAATTAAATGTTTGCTCACCTGTTGTGGTAGAGAGCTGCACTTTTCTGATCTTGTCTACCTATTTTTCTCCTTGCTCAAGGCTTTGTATCCCCTTTCTTTCTTTTTTTAGGTATGAGGGCCTTCTTGAGTATTTCTTTTAGGGGAGGTGGTCTTGTGGTGATAAGCTTCTTCAGCCTGTGTTTATCTGGGAAAGTTTTTATTTCTCCATCATATCTGAAGGATATTTGCAGTGAATAGAATATTCTTGGCTGAAAGTTTTTGTCTTTCAGAAGTTTGAATATATCATTCTACTCTCTCCTAGCCTGTAAGCTTTTTGCTGAGAAATCTGCTGAAAGCCTGATAGGGATTCCTTTGAAATTTATTTTCTTCTGCCTTGCTGCCCTTAATATTTTTTCTTGGTTAACTTTTCCAGCTTTATTACCATATGCCTTGGAGAAGGTCTTTTTACATTGATATAGTTAGGAGGTCTCTTGGCTTCTTTCACTCGTATTTCCAGTTCCTTCCCCAGGTTTGGTAAATTCTCAGCTATTATTTCTTTGAACAAGCTTTTTGCTCCAGCCTCCTTCTCCTCTCCCTCTTGAATACCTACAATCTTTATGTTACATTTCCTAATTGAGTAGGCTGTTTCTCAGAGAAGTTCTTCATTTCTTTTTAGTCTTAGTTCTCTCTCCTCCTCCATCTGAAGCATTTCTATTTTTCGGTCCTCAGCACTGCTGATTGGCTTCTCCTTATCAGCTCTATTGTTCAGGAAGTCCAGATTTTTCTTTATCTCACCCATTGTGTTTTTCATCTCCAACATTTGTGATTGATTTTTCTTTATAGTTTCAATCTCTTTTGTGAAGAAGTTCCTAATTTCATTGAATTGCCTCTATGTATTTTCTTGTAACTCATTGAGTATTTTATGATAGCTGTTTTGAATTCTCTGTCAGTTAGATTATAAATTTCTGTGCCTTCAGCATTGATTTCTGGGTCCTTGTCATTTTCCTTCTGGTCTGGAGATTTAACATATTTTTTTCATACTGCTTGATGGCATGGATTTGTGCCTCCACATAGTGATTGTATTTGATTGCAGCATCCACCTGCTGCCACTGGATAGGGGTCAAGAGCTGTGTATTCTGAGCCCCCTGTGATCCACGGCTTGTTCACTCCCAAGCCACTGCCTGCTTTTCTATCTGTGCGGTAGTCTGGCTGTCTGCTGAGCTGGAGCCCCCAGTTGGAGGGTGGGGGCACTGTCTTTTGCCTTTGTGATCCCGGGGTTCTTGCTGGGCTCCTGCTGTCTTCTCCCCTGGTGTGCTAGCTTGATGAAGACACCTGTGTAATAGCCTAGTCACTTCTGTGTGGGGCTTTTCCACGGGCTGTGAGGGAACTTGGAGAGAGAAGGTGTTCCCGTGGAGGGCTGCCCCACCCCACCTCTCCTCTCAGAGCTGTACACAGTCCCAGGGTTGCTGCCGTTCTGGAAGGAGAGGAGATTCCCCTTAACTTCTTCCATTTCCTCCAGGAGGTCCAGCAGCTCCACCTTGAGACCTCTGGCTTTGTGGGTCTCTCAGACGTCTTTTGCGTTATGTCAAGGTACTTAGTTGCTTTATGAACGTCCTTTTTGTTGGGCAGAGCTCACTCCCCCATGATGCTGACGTCACTCCAAGCTGTAGCTTTTTGAAGATTTTGAAGAATGTGTCTTTTCCTTCTTTAAAAATGTTAGATGACTTCTGACCTAATATCATTGAAGTGATGTATCGTAAATTTATATTCTGCTTCATAAAGTACTGTCTCTTATTTTGTCTCATGCTGTCTTCAAAGTTATTCTATAAGGTAGATCTTTTCTTCGTATTACAAATGAAGAAGCCAGGGTTCAAAAGCATTAGCTAAGGTTAACTGGCATGCTCATTATTATGCAACCAGTAAGTGAAAACAAACTCTGTGCTCTTTTCATTATATTATGTTAATATTATAGTTAATTGTTAGTTTTGACTCATGAGAAAAGAAGTTTTAATTCATAGAGTTTTCTAAAAGAAGCAACTGGTATGGATAGACCACTTGTATGTGTAGATAATGTGGACAGTTTTTTTCCTTTGAAAGCTAAGGCTTTGTATATTTAGTTAGATTTATCTGGAAACCCGTTAGATTTAGGTGTTGAATCTTTTGAACATCTGGACACCTAATGTCAGTTCTTACTTAAGTCTTTTTGGTTTTTTAATAGCATTATTACAATATAATTTATATATCATAAAATCTACCCTTTTAAAGTGTGCAAGTCAGTGTTTTTTAGTATATTCACAGAGTTGTGCAACTATCACTACTATTCAATTTCAGAACATATTCGTTACTCCATACCTTTTATTAGTCAGCTCAGGGTGCCATAACACAATACCATATACTGTGTGGCTTAAACAACAGACATTTTTTTCTCACAGTTCTGGAGAGTGAAAGTTGAAGATCAAGCTGCTGGCAGGATTGGTTCCTGGAAAGGCCTTTCTGCCTAGCTTGCACACAGCCACCTTCTTGCTGTGTCCTTGCATGGCCTTTCCTTTGTTCTTGTATGGAGAGAGAGAGGTCTGTGGTGTCTCTTCCTCTTCCTATAAAGACACCAGTCCTTTTGGATTAGGGCCTCATCCTTGCCATATCATGTACCCTTAATTACCTCCTTAAAGGCTCTATCTCTAAACAAAGTCAC